>NC_079455.1:4538748-4611248 GCF_903798145.1 Danio aesculapii
TATGGTCATATATAGTGTATAGACTGTCATATTGGGGTGATATAAACACACCCAGTCTTTTTGTTCAATTTAACAACATAAAAACGGTGGACCAATTGGAGCGGTTTTCAGATCGACCGCAACTTTACGTAGGACTGCGGTCCCCCCGCCCACCGAATTGATTGACAGCTGTGCGTATTAACATGTCCCGGTAGTCACGTGTATAATCATATCAACAAGACCAGACGTGCGCAAAGCAGCCGGGAATAAAAGGTGTGTTCAGTTCGCTAGGATCATCAATCATCATCAAACGTGATCAAGTTTTGCAAGTTTCAAATGTTTTAAAACAGAGCATGTTTGTAATGAATTATAGCGATTTAGCTTAGCTTTACTTCATTAGCACAGCCGCGTGTCAGAACAGTTATAAAGGAAGATGCTTCAATCCCGGTTTGTGGACGTTAAATCAGGTTTATTTTGTACATTAACATAACAGATATCCATACAGCAGTGAGGATTAACCTGTATCCTGTCACATATGCGTGCAAACAGAGTGCGAAGCTAAACGCGCACACTCTCTCTCTCTCTCTGTGTGCATGGGTGTCTGCGCTATGTTATTGGTGTGTGTGCGTGTCTTCGCTGTGTGTGCGTGTGAACTTCGTTACAACATTGTGTGTGACTCATGGTTGCAACTCACAAAAACTGCATCAAATACTGATTGGTAAAGTTATACTGTAGTATTTCGCACAAACGTGGCGTGAGATCTGCTTCCTGAGCAGTTGAGATTAACCTGTATCCTGTCACATATGCGTGCAAACAGAGTGCGAAGCTAAACGCGCACGCTGTCTCGTCTCTCTCTCTCTCTATGTGCGTGGGTGTCTGCGCTATTGGTGTGTGTCTGCGCTATGTTATTGGTGTGTGTGCGTGTCCTCGCTGTGTGTGCGTGTGAACTTGGTAACGACATTGTGTGTGACTCATGGTTGCAACTCCCAAAAACTGCATCAAATACTGATTGGTAAAGTTATACTGTAGGTATATACCTGAGGCAGCTGAGGGCGGCGACTGAGGCATGTTGCTGACAGGCACGTGGGAACAGTGGGCGGAGACGACTAGCCTTAAAGGCCCAGTACAAAAAAACAGCAACCAAGTTTTACTGGCTGTAATACAGACACTTCAGACAGCTATAACAAATACTCTGATGGTTGTTTTGAGCTCAAACTTTACAGCCACATTCTGGGGACACAAAAGACTTATCTTAAATCTGGAAAAAGGGGTAACCCAGGTGCCCTTTAATACATTAAACATAGAAATGTGTTGAAAAAAATCTTCTCTCCGTTAAACAAAAATTGGAGAAAAAAATATATATAGTTGAAGTCAGAATTATTAGCCCCCCTGTTTATTTTTCCCCCAATTTCTGTTTAACAGGGAGAAGATTTTTTTCAACACATTTCTAAACATAATAGTTTTAATAACTCATTTCTAATAACTGATTTATTTTATCTTTGCCATGATGACAGTAAATAATATTTGACTAGATGTTTTTCAAGACACTTCTATACAGCTTAAAGTGACATTTAAAGGCATAACTAGGTTAATTAGGTTAACTAGGCAGGTTAGGGTAATTAGGCAAGTTGTATAGCGATGGTTTGTTCTGTAGACTATTGAAAAAAATAGCTTAAAGGGGCTAATAATATTGACCTTAAAATGGTTCATAAAAAATTAAAAACTGCTTTCATTCTAGCCGAAATAAAACCAATAAGACTTTCTCCAGAAGAAAAAATATTATCAGACATACTGTGAAAATTTCCTTCCTCTGTTGAACATCATTTGGGAAATATTTAAATAAGAAAAAAAAATTCTAAGGGGGTTTAATAATTCTGATTTCAACAGTATCTATACTTTATCTCCAAATAATTGTAATGACTTTGCCTTGCTACTAGCTACAAGATACAGAGAATTCTGGTGTTGATGGTTGTAATTAATTAGTCTAATTTAACATTATATAATTTTTTTAATTAATGCACTGGTGTTGAACCCCTGTCCCAAGGACCCACCGCTCTGCACATGTGTCTCCCTTATTAAACATGCACGAATCAAATAGTCAGCTCATTAGATGAGAGCTTAATGAATTGAACTGAGGGTGCCAAATAACACAGACGTACAATATGTGCAGAACGGTGGGTTCCAAGGACCAGGATTGAAAGCCACTGGGCTAATTGTTACTTAATAGTTATGTTAATGTAGGTCAGATGTTTTAAAGGGGGTCTATTATGCAAAAATCCCTTTTATAAGGGGCTTAAACAAAGTTGTTTGGCAACATTCTGTAAATATAACAAGCTTTTAATTGTAAAACATGTATTTATTTTACTCTTTATAATCACACTTAATAAAAAAAAAGTGTGTAGAAAGGCTTTTTGATCGCCATCAGAGGGGGAAAACCCCACCCACTAGTGACAATCTCTCCCTCATTAGCACAGGACGTTAGTCTTGTTTTTGAATCTGCCATTATGGTGACACACAGGCATTTGTAGCTCCGCCCTCTATTGAAAAGAGCACAATCTCATTAGAATTTAAAGTGACAGTCACTAAAACAGCACAATTAGCATCAAAGCCTAAAAGGGTCCGTTTCAAACAGTTATAAATTCAATTCAATTCAATTCACCTTTATTTGTATAGCGCTTATACAACGTAGATTGTGTCAAAGCAGCTTCACATAAAAGGTCACAGTAAATAGGAACTGTGTAGTTCAGTTTGTAGTGTTTAAGTTCAGTTCAGTTGAGCTCAGTTCAGTGTGGTTTAATAATCACTACTGAGAGTCCAAATACTGAAGAGCAAATCCATCGATGCGCAGCTCTACAGATCCTGAACCATGCAAGCCAGTGGCGACAGCGGAGAGGGAAAAAAAACTTCACTAAAGGCGGAAGTGAAGAAAAAAAACCTTGAGAGAAACCAGACTCAGTTGGGCACGACCATTTTAATTTCTCCGCTGGCCAAACGTCTTGTGCAGAGCTGCAGTCTCAGTGGCGGAGGCTGGAAGCTGGCCTCAGCGAAGACTCGTCTGTCTCTGGAGCATCATAGGAAACAGTCTCATGTTCTCCACTCTTCCATGACCATCACAGTAGTTGTTCAGGATTCGGCCAGGTCCAGGATATGGAAACCTTGGGATCATCTCGTCGTTGGTCTTGGATCGAATCAGTGACTCTGCATAGTCTGAGGGCCTCGGGAAGAGTATCCCCAGGTGGAAATGGAGAATAAAGAAAATAATTAGCGTAGCTGATGTTCACAGTGTATATCAGCAAGATGCATAACCTGTGTGGAAGCCCCCTAAGTGGTGCACTAAGTGTATGCTTTACTGAACAGATAGGTCTTTAATCTAGTTTTGAATTGGGAGAGTGTGTCTGAGCCTCGGACGTTATCAGGAAGGCTATTCCAGAGTTTAGGAGCTATAAATGAGAAGGCTCGACCTCCTTTACTCGACTTTGCTATTCTAGGTACTACCAGAAGCCCTGAGTTTTGAGATCTTAAAGAGCGAGTTGGATTGTAGCGAGACAGAAGATTGGTTAGATAAACAGGAGCTAGATTATTTAAAGCTTTATATGTAAGAAGCAATATTTTAAATTCAATACGAAACTTAACAGGCAGCCAGTGTAAGGAGGATAAAATTGGGGTGATGTGATCAAATTTTCTAGACCTGGTAAGAACTCTGGCAGCTGCATTTTGTACTAATTGAAGTTTGTTAATAGAGGATGCTGGGCAGCCAGCAAACAGTGCATTACAGTAGTCCAGCCTAGAAGTCATAAAAGCATGGACAAGCTTTTCTGCATCTGAGATGGATAGCATACTTCGTAACTTAGCTATATTTCTCAGATGAAAGAAAGCAGTTTTTGTGACATGGGAAATATGATTTTTAAAAGTTAAATTGCTGTCTAATATGACACCCAGATCTTTTATAGTAGAGCTAACGCTAACTTTGTATCCCTCTAATTGTAGGTCGAGTTGTGAGATCTGCTGTGTACAGTATTTAGGCCCAATAAGTAATAATTCTGTTTTGTCTGAGTTTAAGAGAAGATAATTGTTGGTCATCCAGTCTTTAACATCTTTAATACACTCAGTTAGCTTGGACAGATTAGACGTCTCGTCAGGTTTAGTTGAAATATATAATTGAGTATCATCTGCATAGCAGTGAAAGCTGATCCCATGTCTTCTAATAATGTCTCCCAGGGGTAGCATGTATATTGTAAACAGTAAAGGGCCTAAAACTGATCCTTGAGGCACCCCGTATTTTACTGGGCTGATTTGTGAAGGCTGTCCATTTATATTTACAAACTGGTAACGGTCAGATAAGTATGACTTAAACCATTGTAGGGCATGTCCCTGGACACCTGTAGACTTTAAGCGATTAATGAGGACACCATGGTCAATGGTGTCAAATGCCGCACTAAGATCGAGTAGAACTAATAGCGAGATGCACCCTTGGTCAGCAGCTAAGAGTAAATCGTTGGTTATTTTCACTAATGCAGTTTCTGTACTGTGATGAGCTCTGAAACCTGACTGAAACACTTCAAAAACATTGTTGGTCTGCAGAAAGGAGCATAATTGAGCAGAAACAACTTTTTCTAGTATTTTAGATATAAATGGAAGGTTTGAAATAGGCCTATAATTAGCTAAGTTGCTGGGTTCCAGTTGTGGTTTCTTAATAATAGGTTTAATAACAGCTAACTTGTAAGGATTTGGAACATGGCCTAAAGATAAAGAAGAGTTGATAATGTTAAGAAGAGGTTCTCCTATAACAGGTAGCAATTCTTTCAGTAACTTTGTTGGAATTGGGTCCAATATACACGTAGCTGATTTGGAGCTATTTATAATTTTGTCTAGCTCTTCCTGTTCTATGATTTTAAAGCACTGTAGGTTATTTAGATTCAGTGGCGTGTTTACTGGATCTGAAGTATAAGGCGGTGCAGAAAGTTTAATATCTCCTATTTTCTGTCTAAAGCCTTCTATTTTATCACTGAAAAAATTCATGAAGTCATCACTACTAATTTGCGGTGGAACGTTTTGTTCCAAAGATGACCGATTATTTGTTAATTTAGCGATGGTGTTAAATAAGAATCTAGGATTGTTTTGATTATTTTCTATCAGTTTGCGGAGGTGCTCAGCCCTGGCAGATTTTAAAGCCCTCCTATAGCTGGACATACTGTCTTTGTATGCAATTCGAAAGACTTCTAAATTAGTTTTTTTCCATTTACGTTCCAGGGCACGGGCTGCTGTTTTGAGAGCGCGGGCATGACTATTATACCATGGTGTAGTTTTATTCTCTCTAGCCTTTTTTAGTTTGATGGGTGCCACAGTATTTAGAGTGCTAGTAAAGATGGCATCCATACTGCTGGTTACTACATCAAGGTCATTTGCGTTTGCGGGTGCATTTCGAAGTAGAGAAAGATCAGGTAAGTTATTTATAAATTCATCTTTAGTGGACGGAACAATAGTTCTACTAGGGCGATATATCGGAGCGGATCTGCTAATTTCAGGTAAACACAGCTTATATAGTAAGAGGTAGTGGTCTGTAATATCATCACTTTGTGGTATAATGTCTACATTAGTGACCTCAATTCCATAAGACAGAATTAGATCTAGTGTATGCTTTAGGCGATGAGTTGGACCAATAACATTTTGCTTTATTCCTAGTGAGACCAGCAAGTCCGTAAACGCGAGCCCTAATGTGTCGTTAGCGTCATCTATGTGGATGTTAAAGTCTCCTACAATTAGTATTTTATCAGTTTTAACTAGTAAGTCAGAGATAAAATCAGAAAACTCTTTTAGAAAATTGACATAGGGTCCTGGAGGTCTATATATGGTGATTAGAGCGAGAGATAACATAGGTTTTTGCATAGTGTTTGGAAGGACAACATTAAGCGCTAGTACTTCAAAGGAGCTAAACATAAGTCCGTTTCTCTGATTAACATTAAGAATATCACTAAAGATTGACGCGACTCCACCACCACGACCAGTTTGACGAGCCTCATGTTTATATAAGAATCCTGGAGGAGTTGCCTCATTTAAACTAATATAGTCATTTTGTTTCAGCCAGGTTTCAGTAAGACAGAGTGCATTAAGATTGTTATCTGTTATTATTTCATTTATGATAAGTGCTTTAGGTGCTAGTGACCTGATGTTTAGGAGACCAAGCTTCATGAAATTTGTATTTTCACTTTTTAGTGTTTTTTCTGGTTTAATTCTTAATAGATTATTTAACATTAATAGATTATAAAACATTATCTGTTTGATATTTTGAGCTGAAACTTCACATACACACTCTAGGGACATCAGAGACTTATTTTACATCTTGTAAAAAAGGGGCATAATAGGTCCCCTTTAAAGAAATTCAGCTGTAGCACTCTGTGGCGCAGGTGTTGCCCATTAACCTTCACTCCGACGGTCTCTCCTGCTGTTGTATTGATATGTCACAATTCTACTTCCACCATTATCATATTGATTCCAGAGATCCTTGTATTGATGTCATATATATTCATTAGTAAGTGGTTGAGTATATGAGTGGAGCAGAGTGGGAGTGAATATTGCGGGGAGTGTAGCAGCAATATTTCCTACGCAACAGAGAGCAAATCTCTGAAGATTCCACTGCGCACGCTCAGGTCGTTTCGGGCCACTCGCTCTACCCCAAATTCCCTCTCGGTTTGAGAATATGCAGAGTAAGTTATAGGTCCAAAGCGTTCAGAACCTTTCTGTATTAAACTCTGGTCAGATAAAAAAAAGGTCTGAGAAAAGTGAAGCAAACCTGGTGAGAGTCTGAAACTGCTCGTTCGTGTTTAGCCTCACGCTGCGGTGGCTTTTGCGCATGCATGAGTTGAATCTCTTGCATATTTACTAAAACAACAATGCATTATGCATTACACTTTGCTGTATTCTGTGGTACTTTTCCATGCTTAACGATTAAGATGCTGCCGTGATTTAATTCCTATTAATATTTGATTTGTTTACACTCCAAACAATGACGTTTGCTGTTCATCCTACTTTAAAATAAGCTGAAACACAATTGACCCTTCGCTAAGCCCCGCCCTCCTTGAGTACTGTTACTGTCAAGCTTTCGTGTCAGACATTGCCAGGGATACAATGTCATTTTTGGCGAACAGGTGAGAGATATTCGAGAACACCAGACAAAAAAAAAGACTGCAGTATGAATTACAGGAGTATATTCAACCGATTAGAGAATAATTAAATCGAAATTGATGCTAGCTTAGCCTAGCCGCCTCGTACGCTGACCATTCAACTGCCTAGTTCATGCACAGCAGGAGAGGTGAAATTTAAAAATAATCTAATAATAACAAATTAAACCGTGATTTCTTTATTTTTAGCTAAAAAGCCTGATAGACTAATGTGCAATGAAATATAGCGTTATTAACCGGTAAGGAAACACACATGGACAGAGCTTCTACATAATTCATTCATAGAAAGATCAACCAGAAAGGGGAAATTGGTGGACTTGTGCTGAATATTAGCATCATTGACCCATAACAATGTACAGTAAGTTACTTATTACTGTAAGTATGTTTGTGTGCTCTGTATAAATGAATGAGAAACAGCTGCTGGTGAAGTATATTGATCGCAAGTGCTCAGTTGGTGATCACATCTCTGTTTTGTTCTGTTGATTTGTAATTTCAAATAGTCGTAGCTTGAAATAGATGGAAATATGAAGTTCAGTAAAGTTAGCAACAGATTTGCAGATTCGTATTTTCCGGATCAATAACTCATCATGACCTATTCGTTATGAGTATGACTAAGTTACTATGGCGAAAACTTAAACGGAGCAGTGCTCATAATATCGAGCGAAAAAAAAGAAAAAGACAGCTGTGTAACATGACCTGCTTTGTATTTTTGTGGGAAACACAGCTTAGATCTGTTTAGGGTAAGAGGTGTGTGAGATATTGCTGTCGGGCTATCACTAAGTGTGTCAGGAATATCAAAATAAAACCAACTTATCTCCGCTCATTTGGCGCCCCTCACAGAGCTGCCATTTCTCCCCTTGGGTTTTTGGTTTTGAAAAGGGAAAAAATTCCACCATCCCGTTCAAACTTTTAGGATACCGGGTATCAGATTTGCACAATCCGTATGCACAACGCTTGGGCCTGTTTCCCTCGCTCGAAAGCTTGACAGAGCCCCTGTGCGTAGCTACGGTTGCTAAGCTACAATCGGTGGGTGGTGTTTTTGGGTGAAAGCAAGGTAAATGGTTCTATAAATGTAAATACAGTATTTTTGCTGTAATTTACAGTAAGTTACTGGGAAACTGAACTGTAATATGAACTGAATTTTACTGAAGGACACTTATGCAGTATGTTACTGTATTTTAAAGTTGCATTGTGAAAATGACTGTAAATTACAGTAAAGATATGCAATACTGTAAATACACAAATAGCAAGGTAAATGGTGCTGTAAATGTAAATATGGTGTAAATACAGTATCTTACAGTAATTGATTTAAAGTAAGTTACTGACGAACTGAACTGTAACATGAACTGAATTTTACTGTAGGACAGTTATGCAGTGTTACTGTATTTTTAAAGTTGTTTTATAAAAATTTGTTTATTTTACACTTAAGATATACAGTACTGCAAATACATGTACAGCAAGGTAAACGGTTCTATAAATGTAAATACAGTATTTTTGCTGTAATTTACAGTAAATTACAGAGAAACTGAACTGTAATATGAACTGAATTTTACTGTATTACAGTAATCCAGTATGTTACTGTATTATAAAGTTGCATTGTTAAAATTACTGTAAATTACAGTAAAGATATACAATACTGTAAATGCATACACAGCAAGGTAAATGGTGCTGTAAATTTCAATTATTAAATTTATATTAGAGTATTATTGTTGTAATTGATATACTGTAAGTTACTGGCAAACTGAACTGTAATATGAACAAAATTTTTATGTCCTGCAAATACATATACTGTATATAATACTGTAAATACCTTTTTACAGCAAGGTAAATGGTGCTGTATATGTAAATACAGTATTAATGCTACAGTATTATTTAGAATACAGCATTATTACAGTAAGTTACTGGCAAAACTGAACTGTAATATGAACTGTATTTTACTATAGGACAGTTATGCTGTATTTCGCTGTATTTTAAAGCTGCATTGTGAAAATGACTATGTTTTACATTAAAGATAGACAATCCAGCAAGATAAATGGTAGTGTAAATCTAAATACAGTATTTTTGCTGTAATTCGTTTACAGGTAAACTGCTGCCAGTAAGTTACTGTAGATTCTGCAGAATATTTTGAACAGTGCTTTAATATATTGCTGCTATTAAGTGATATCAATGCGTTTTAGACATAATAGACTAATATCTATTGTAATGAAAGCCATCAAACACTTAGAGCTGGTGTTGTCTGACCATGAGTTGTGGGAGCCATAAAGGTGATGCCTCATTAGTAAACACAGACAGTGTTGTTCTTTGACTTTCTGACATTGCTGAGTATGCTAAATTAAGGTGAAAAGACAGACTGTGGATTAGGGGCTTGGACTAATGTAGGGTTTAATGAATACAAATGAAAAAGTGTGGACCACAGTGGTTTGGGAATAGTCCATAAGAAAAGTGCCCTGTCATCAGAAAGAATAGGCTCGTGTATGAACACTGCAGGTACTTTTAATGAGACCATGAGTAGCTGAGAAATAAGAAAGGGAATGCAGTTACCTCACTGCTGTGCCCAAGATAACAATTTACTATAGAATTCATGAGGCACTGCATTAGGTTTTTATAATATCATGTAAGATGATGATACTACACTTTTCCCTTTTTATTCTTTGTAAATAGGCTCATTTTAAAACTCCCCTAGAGTTAAAGAGTTGAGGTTTACCATTTTTATCTGTTATTACTGCCGATCCACAGGACTGATGGGAACACATTTAGCTTAGCTTAGCATACAACTATTGAATCTGATTAGACCACTAACAACTTGTTCAAAAAAAAGCTCAATAATTTTAAGGCTACACGGTGGCTCAGTGGTTAGCACTGTCACCTCACAGCAAGAGGGTCACTGGTTCGAGTCTCAGCTGGGCCAGTTGGCATTCCTGTGTGGTTTGCATGTTCTCCCCGTGTTGGCATGGGTTTCCTCCAGGTGCTCCGGTTTCCCCCACAGTCAAATGACATTGACATTTGGTTGTTTTTAGGTTGCGCTGGTAATTGACCAAAATCCAACGTCAAGCCATCACCATATTGACGTCAAATACTGACATTTATCGTCAGGTATAGCAACCAAATAACGTCCACACAACGTCAAGCTGTAACATCATTAGACATTGTTATTTGGTTGTTTTTAGATTGTGTTGGAAAGTGACCAAAATGCAACGTCGAGTCAACATTTTAAGCCAACGTCATATTGACGTCAAATACTGACATTTATTCGTCAGGTATGGCAACCAAAATCAAACATCTGATAGACGTCATAATGGTAACATCAACACAACGTCAAGCTGTAGCATCATTAGACATTGTTATTTGGTTGTTTTTAGGTTGCGTTTGAAAGGGACCAAAATGCAATGTTGAGTCAACATCTTAAGCCAACGTCATATTGACGTCAAATACTGACATTTATTCATCAGGTATGGCAACCAAAATCCAACATCTAATAGACATCATAATGGTAACGTCCACACATCGTCAAGCTGTAACATCATAAGACAATGTTATTTGATTGTTTTTAGGTTGTTTTGGAAAGTGGCCAAAATGCAACGTCGAGTCAACATCTTAAGCCAACGTCATATTGACGTCAAATACTGACATTTATTCATCAGGTATGGCAACCAAAATCAAACATCTGATAGACGTCATAATGGTAACGTCAACACAACGTCAAGCTGTAGCATCATTAGACATTGTTATTTGGTTGTTTTTAGGTTGCGTTTGAAAGGGACCAAAATGCAATGTTGAGTCAACATCTTAAGCCAACGTCATATTGACGTCAAATACTGACATTTATTCATCAGGTATGGCAACCAAAATCCAACATCTGATAGACGTCATAATGGTAACATCAACACAACGTCAAGCTGTAGCATCATTAGACATTGTTATTTGGTTGTTTTTAGGTTGCGTTGGAAAGTGACCAAAATGCAACGTTGAGTCAACATCTTAAGCCAACATCATATTGACGTCAAATACTGACATTATTCATCAGGGATGACAACCAAAATCCAACATCTAATAGACATCATAATGGTAACGTCCACACATTGTCAAGCTGTAACATCATAAGACAATGTTATTTGATTGTTTTTAGGTTGTTTTGGAAAGTGGCCAAAATGCAACGTCGAGTCAACATCTTAAGCCAACGTCATATTGACGTCAAATACTGACATTTATTCATCAGGTATGGCAACCAAAATCAAACATCTGATAGACGTCATAATGGTAACGTCAACACAACGTCAAGCTGTAGCATCATTAGACATTGTTATTTGGTTGTTTTTAGGTTGCGTTTGAAAGGGACCAAAATGCAATGTTGAGTCAACATCTTAAGCCAACGTCATATTGACGTCAAATACTGACATTTATTCATCAGGTATGGCAACCAAAATCCAACATCTAATAGACATCATAATGGTAACGTCCACACATCGTCAAGCTGTAACATCATAAGACAATGTTATTTGATTGTTTTTAGGTTGTTTTGGAAAGTGGCCAAAATGCAACGTCGAGTCAACATCTTAAGCCAACGTCATATTGACGTCAAATACTGACATTTATTCGTCAAGTATGGCAACCAAAATCAAACATCTGATAGACGTCATAATGGTAACGTCAACACAACGTCAAGCTGTAGCATCATTAGACATTGTTATTTGGTTGTTTTTAGGTTGCGTTTGAAAGGGACCAAAATGCAATGTTGAGTCAACATCTTAAGCCAAAGTCATATTGACGTCAAATACTGACATTTATTGGTCAGGTATGCCAACCAAACTCCAACATCTGATAGACGTCATAATGGTAACGTCCACAAAACATCAAGCTGTAACATCATTAGACATTGTTTTTAGGTTGCGTTAGAAAGTGACCAAAATGCAACGTCTGTCCGATGTTGGACACTGACGTCGGTCAGATGTTGTGCTCTTATGACAACTCGATTTTCATTTTCACCCAAAATACAACGTCCCACGACATTAGGGTACAACGTCAATCTGATGTCATGTTGATGTGCTGTGCCTGCTTGGTTTAGTGTGTGTCTGCTCATATTCCTGGTAGTTTGACTGTATTTACAGTAAAAGCTTTCGAGCAACATAAAGATATCTGAACATTGAATAATAAAAAGCAATTATAATAAAAATGTGTAACATCACATTAAAGTGCTCATTAATGCTAGCTTCATTAATCACTAATTAGCTTAGCTTTATTAATGTTTAATCACTATAGGCGTGTAATGGTACACAGACATTCATGTAGCTCGGTTTTGGGTCATTTGTAAAAAAGTACAAAATATATAAATTAAAGCAAAAAAAAACATACTAATTAGGAGACTGTATATTAAAGGAACAATATAAAAATACTTGATTAATATGCAAGAATGACAGTTTAGTTCTTAGATATATCGGCTTAGGAAATAGCATCTTTTAATTTTTGAAACATTTTGGTTATTTTAAACTGAGATTTTAAAGCCAGATGCTAATGGTCTAATCCGATTCAATGATTTATGCTAAGCTAAGCTAAAAGATTTTTAAAAATCTACTTTAACACATTGTAAAAGTTAGTTCCAAAGCAGGGACCAATCAGAAGATCTCAGAGGCGGGGCAAGCATTGCAAGCTTCTGTTTACAGTAGCAAGTTGGCATGACAACTCTTTTATTTGATATTCTATTATTTTTTGACTGTTTTATTCTAATCTCACATTCTAAATGCCTAATAAATATATTAATTTGTACAGTACTGAACTCAAAACAGCTTCCTGATTTTTTTTTTTTGAGACTGGTGTTTGTTATATTTAGGGGATTCTTATTAATATCCCATGACTCGTGTCACTTATTATGTTTAAATTGCTTATCATAATCTGCTCTCACCCATAATCCATTTCGCTATACTTACTATACTTTTATTTTGTAAGTTGCATTATTATTGATGTATGGAATGACTATATGTATTTTCAAAAATGTCAAGTAGAGAGTCTAATTTGTTAATATATTTGATACTCAGTTGAGTTACATTACAAGAGTCAAAATATGCTCAAGTACAGCTAATTATATGTACCTTTACATCACTCATTTCTGACAACAGTGTTTCTTAATTGTTAAAAAGTCACTGCTCAGCACTAGTGTGTGTGTGTGTATCATGCTCTAAAGGTAGCTTATAATGAAAGTCGTAACATTAAAGAGTGAGTGGGTGTGCATTTGTTCATTGTTTGTTTTGTTTTGTCCACAGGAGATTACGTGGTTCTTACAGTCTTCTTTGACCTGAGCAGAAGAATGGGTTATTTTACCATCCAGACGTATATCCCCTGTACTCTGATCGTTGTCCTGTCCTGGGTTTCATTCTGGATCAACAAGGATGCAGTGCCAGCCCGAACCTCCTTGGGTAAAAGTTTACATTCTGTTTACATCCTATATGATGAAACAACTTCTTGTCAGGACATCTGTTTTTTCTTAATTATGTTTGTCTTTTTATTTAGTAAATCTAAACACCCTTAAAGGGTTAGCTTTTTTGTAGGCTATTTCCAATTCCCATAGAGTTAACCAGTTGAGTTTTACCATTTTTAATCTATTCAGGTGCTCTCTGGGTTTGGTGGGAGCACATTTAGCTTAGCTTAGCATAGATCATTGAATCAGATTAGACCATTAGCATCTTGCTCAAAATAATCAAAAATCATTTTTGATTTTTTTTTTAAGTTCCATGGCTGTAGCAGTAGTGATCCTAACCATATTGTTCCAGAATGAGAGTATAGTTAAATATCAAGTTAGCCATATCAACCTAGAAAAGTACTAGTACTTAGTACTCAATGTAACTACAGAAGTGTCAAACTTTATATAGGAAACTTAAGTTGAGTTAAGCACTTTAAGCAGCTTCTTAAAATAGTCCAGAGTTAAATTGAAGTGTTTTACCATTTTTGAATCCATTCAGCTGTTCTCCGGGTCTGGTGGGGGCACTATTAGCTTAGCTTAGCATGAATTATTGGATCAGATTAGACCATTAGCATCTTGATTTAAAATCTTGCTTTAAAATGACCAAAGAGTTGCAATATTTTTTCCAGTGTTGGGCAATAGCGTCGCTACAAGTAGTGCCATATGTGTTGAGATGCTGGGGTTCTGATGAAGTCTGTGGAGTCCAACTGGTTGATCTCCTTCCCAATCATGTACAAAAATAAAACTCTATTCTGGATGAGCACTTTCTAGCTATTTCAGACCACTGCAATTTTTGAAATCTCCATCAGGATCCAGAAACAGCCGTTCTCTACTGTTCTGCACTTGGTTGTCCCTAAAGAATTAGACCATGATCCCTAGGGTAGTCAACCCCTAAGAAGCCTTTACTCTTTTAGCCATTAATAATACATTGCACAGTTGTTTAATGGCAGGTCTTGTAATACTCAAAAATATGGTTTAAATTGATAGACATTTGGGAAAAGGATAGATTGGTGCATTTGCAATCTGGCCTTCTTGTTTTTCATTGTTGTCGAAACATTCCAGATTGAAACAGCAGTCAGTGTGATCTCAGCAGCTCCAGCTTTGAACCTTGGAAATACAGAAGAATAAATCTACAGCGTTGGTTTCTTTGGAGAGACTGGGACCCTCAGATTTCTGTTCCCAGCCCAGGCTCATTAGAAATACATTCCTTTGCACAATGTAAAATACGTTGTTCTGGATGTGATTGGTTGCACATTTCAGATGACAAATTCAAGGGGCGAAGTTGTCCAGAAAGGTTGTCTATATGACTGATAGTTGAGGCAAACATATACAATCATAAGTCATAGACATCATTAAGTTGATTTTTGATATTTGGTGTTTTGCAAAAATAATTCTTTATTTGTCAATAAAATGTCCTTCTAAATACCATTAGTGTGAAAAGAAACAAAAATTGTTGACGCCAAATTGCTCATGGTCAAATATATGTTGAAATACATACAGTGCATCCAGGAAGTATTCATAGGGCTTCACTTTTTCCACATTTTTTAGGTCACAGCTTTATTCCAAAATGGATTGAATTCCTTTATTTCCTCAAAACTCTACACACAATACCCCATAATGACAATGTGAAAAAGGAGTTTTTGAAATTGTTGTAAATTTATTAAAAATAAAAAACCTGAAAAATCACATGTACACAAGTATTCACAGCCTTTGCTCAATACTTTGTTGATGCACCTTTGGCAGCAATTACAGCCTCAAGTCTTATTGAATATGATGCCACAAGCTTTGCACACCTTTCTTGGTGAATTTTTGCCCATTCCTCTTTGCAGTACCTCTCAAGCTCTATCAGGTTGAATGGGAAGCGACGGTGTACAGCCATTTTCAGATCTTTCCAAAGATGTTCAATAGGATTTAGGTCTGGGCTCTGGCTGGGCCACTCAAGGACATTCACAGAGTTGTTGTGAAGCCACTCCATTGATATTTTGGTGGTGTGCTTTGGGTCATTGTCCTGCTGGAAGATGAACCGTCGCCCCAGTCTAAGGTCAAGAGCACTCTGATGCAGGTTTTCATTCAGGATGTCTCTGAACATTGCTGCATTCACCTTTCCCTCTATCCTGACTAGTCTTCCAGTTCCTGCTGCTGAAAAACATTCCCACAGAATGATGCTGCCACCCCCATGCATCACTGTAGGGATGGTATTAGCCTGGTGATGAGTTAAATTTTAGTCTCATCAGACCAGAGATTTTAGTTTCAGATGCCTTTTGGCAAATTCCAGGCGGGAGCTATGTGCCCTTTACTAAGAAGTGGCTTCCGTCTGGCCATGCTACCATACAGGCCTGATTGGTGGATTGCTGCACAGATGGTTGTCCTTCTGTAAGGTTCTCCTCTCTCCACAGAAGAATGCTGGAGCTCAGACAGTGACTGTCGGGTTATTGATCACGTCCCTGACTAAGGCCCTTCTCCCCTGACCACTCAGCTTATATGGCTGGCCAGCTGTAGGAAGAGTCCTGGTGGTTCCAAACATCTTCCACTTACGGATGATGGAGGCCAAGGTGCTCATTGGAACTTTCAGAGCAGCAGAAATTTTTCTGTAACCTTCCCCAGCCTTGTGCCTCAAGACACTCCTGTCTCAGAGGTCTATAGACAATTTCTTTGTCTTCATGCTTGGTTTGTCCTTTGACATGCACTGTCAACCCTGGAACCTTACATAGACAGGTGTATGCCTTTTCAAATCATGCCCATTCAACTGAATTGACCACAGGTGAACTCCAATTAAGCAGCTGAAACATCTCAAGAATGATCAGTGGAAACAGAATGCACCTGAGCTTGGGGATATACAGAATGTCTAATGATGTTACAGCTTGACGTTGTGTGGACGTTACCACTACGACAGCTATCGGATGTTGGATTTTGGTTGCCATACCTGACGAATAAATGTCAATATCTGACATCAATATGACGTTGGCTTAAAATATTGGTTCAATGTTGGATTTTCGTCAGTTTCTAACAACCAAATCGACCAAATATCAATGTCATTTGACGTCATTATTGGACATCAAAATAACATTGTCCTTAGATGCTGGCTAGACATTGAATTTTGGTCACCTGACGTCAAAAACCTAATATTAACGTCTTATGATGTGTGACTGCTGGCCTATAACTTAATGCACTACAGAATGTTATGTTTACACACATCCCCAAATTACATGTAAATGCATCAGCTTTTTACAACATAATACTTACTACTCACTACTCTTGAGTACTTTTAAAAGGGCTACTGTGAGGGAGCCGTAGGTGAAGACATGGAGGCTGATTGAACCCAAATGCTTGAGGTTTATTAAGTAAACAGCAAACATCAAACAAAGGCAGAATTGTTATCCGAAACCAGGCTAAGTCAAGCAAACTAAGAGGCAGTCCGAAATAAGCAAACAAGGCAGAGTCCAAAATCCAAAAAGCTGGCAAAAAGATCATAACACAATGGCAAACACAACAGTAGGAAAATGCTTGGTAAGGCAGTGGAACTGGCAATGCTTAGCAAAGAACAGACATAAACTGTGTGCTTATATGTTGTGGCTACCTGGAAGTACCACAGAGGAAGTCAATACCCAGTCAATATTCAGGAGAGAGCTCCCTCTGGTGGAGGGATGAATGGTAATCTACCACATTCGTTACAGCTACTTTTTACTCATACTTTGAGTAATATTTACCACCGATACTTTTACTCGCACTACATTTTTAGGCAAGTAATGGTACGTTTACTTAGGTATGATTTTTCAGGACTCTATACACCACTGAACAGGACCCAAAGGGCATTCCTTTCAGAAGCTGACCAATAGGAATAAACTTTTCCATTGCTAATGCTGGGTTCTCACCAAAGGTAATATTAAGTATTTGTGTGAGTAGGTTACATACAAATTCAATGAAAATGTGCGAATATAGGCAAATTTCTGCTGAGCTGGCATTCAACTCGAGCTGGAAATTAGCTTGAGGTAATAAACATCCCGCAAGTAAACTAGAGCAAGTGTCGCAGTTCTCCATGTTAGGTGTGAACTAAAGTCTCTTTCAAGGAAAGTCTGTTTCCATTGGTGACCACATTTGCCAAAGACCAAAGCCCTATATAAAAAAATGGGGGAATCCTGAAATCTTAAAAAACTGAACTTACAAATAAACTTTTTTTAACTTACAAAAAGATCTTTCAAATAAACAACAACAGCCAAAGTAACCTGTCCCATTGTTATTGTTGCTTAAGCACTAATTACATTTAAATCATGTTATTTCCATTTTGCATTAGCTACTGTGCATGCGCAGAGCTTCCAACGCCAATCTTCTCTACGGCTGTTTCCATGGTAACCAGAGGACCTGGTTGAAAACACTAGAAGAACAGAGACAGAACCCACAGCAGAGACTGACTGGCACTTGAAGGACACAAAATGTGCTGAGATGTGATTTTAAGTAATTTTTCCTGTAAAAATCAACACAAGCATGCAGTAGTAAGCCAAACAACAGGGGGTGTCATAACGATCAAATAATTATGTACATACTACTTCCCCAAAGAACTGCCAGGCTATAAATATTGATGATTGGCTAATTTGACTGGAAGGTGGGACTACATTTATTGTGACAGCAATCCAGAGCGTTGCACTTGTCCTTCTCTCTCTATATATATGTATATATTCATTCATTCATTTACTTTTCGGCTTAGTCCCTTTATTAATCTGGGGTTGCCACAGTGGAATGAACCGCCAACTTATCCAGCATATGTTTTATGCAGCGGATGCCCTTCCGGCCGCAACCCATCTCTGGGAAACACCCATACACTCTCATTCACACACATACACTATATATATAATTTTTGGTGTGAATCCAGCATAAGGCTAATCACTCTCCCCAAGCAAAACCATTGGCAATATACAGGGGTTGGCAATAAAACTGAAACGTCTAGTTTTAGACCACAATAATTCATTAGTATGGTGCAGGGCCTCCTTTTCTGGCCATTACAGCATCAATTTGTCTTGGGAATGACAGATACAAGTCCTGCAAAGTGGCCAGAGGAATTTTGAGCCATTCTTCTTGCAGAATAGTGGCCAGGTCACTCTGAGATGCTAATAGAGGAAAACCTTTTCCTCCAAAACACCTCAAAGTGGCTCAATAACATTTAGTTCTGGTGACTGTGCAGGTCATGGAAGATGTTCAACTTCACTTTCATGTTCATCAAACC
This sequence comes from Danio aesculapii, assembly GCF_903798145.1. Classification (NCBI taxonomy): domain Eukaryota; kingdom Metazoa; phylum Chordata; class Actinopteri; order Cypriniformes; family Danionidae; genus Danio; species Danio aesculapii. The sequence continues at coordinate 4,557,575 of NC_079455.1, forward strand.
ACCAGTCCTTCTGTGTGTATTGGTGCATTATCATCCTGACACACGGCACTGCCTTCAGTATACAAAGTCTCAACCATTGGGTGCACATGGTCCTTCAGAATAGTTCGGAAGTCCTTGGCAGGGATGCCCCGATGTAGCACAAGTACTGAGCCTAGAAAGTCCCATGATATTGCAGCCCAAACCATCACTGATCCACCCCATGCTTTACTCTGGGCATGCAATAATCTGGGTGGTACGCTTATTTGGGGCTTCTCCACACCATAACTCTCCTGGATGTGTGAAAGACAGTGAAGGTGGACTCATCAGAGAACAATACATGTTTCACATTGTCCACAGCCCAAGATTTTGGCTGCTGGCACCATTGAAACTGCCGTTTAGCACTGGAACAAGTAACCAAAGGTTTGGTTATAGCAGCCCAGCCATGTATAATGACCCTGTTCTAGTGTGTGGCTGACACGCTGCAGTTGCCATAAGCATGATAATTCTGCATAGCTATCAGTTGGGCTGTTACTTGGACTTCTCCAGACATCAGCAGGATGTGGTGCACTGGTCACCAAGTATGTGTTCTTGAAAAGATTCATAAATGTGGACCCACCTTGGTGTGTGGCATAAACTGAGTGATGGATGTTGTTTAGATCCCAGCCATCCTGGCTCATCTGCCAAACCTCCAACTCTGCTGAACACAAGCGCTATCCTCAGTCTTTTCCATCCAAGAGGCTCTGATGTTAGGCTTTGTACCAGCAGATTCTGGCACCATTGGAACAAGATTCAATTATTGTGGGGGGCAACCAGTTGTTTACTCCAGAGTTTGTTTCCCCATTGCCAACTTCTTCTGCCACAGTATCACAGGAAATGGTCGTCCAGTATAGAGAATTTGTTCTCGATTGTTTGCTAAAGCTGGCTTAAACATCTAGAATGTTTTAGTAAACTTTGTGTGTTGGTTGAATTGAAGTGTTTGGTTGAATAATTGCAAACTAATACATGACACCTCTTTATTTACTGCTACAGATCGATAGCAGGCAGATAAGTATGACTTGAACCATGCCAGTGCAGTACTGTACTAAATAATGCCAACATAATAGCATACTTTGGTCAAAATAAATAAATAAATAAAAAGTTTCTTTCACACATACAGTGTGAGTAGGTTCAGTGTTGATTTTTTTTTATAATAACACTCTGCTCACACACTTCTTCACATCTTGTGGGTTAAAATTTGTGCTCATGAACATGAATTTTCTGCCCATTTATTTAAGTATTTATGTATTCACTTTATCGTTTTGATCAGAACCATTAAAATGTGGTAAAATTACAATAAGATTCCATTAGTTAATGTATTTGTTAACACGAACAAGCAATCAACAAGCATTACAGTATTTTTTAATCTTTGTTAACATTAGTTAAAGTAACTAAGGTTGTTTATTGTTAGTTCTTATTAACTCACAATGCATTATTCTTAATGAGTGTAAATTAAAATTTTGTGTTTTGTGTCTTCTCTGCATATATAAAAATACACGTGTGTTGTCTTGTGTGATTTAAAATCTAAAGCACAAGCTTGGAATTGCCACGTAAAAAGAAAACCCCACAGACAGAACCTCAAGAATCAAAAACCCATGCTTTTGTTTCACTGTTATTTACTTTGTTCCCCAGGAATCACAACGGTGCTTACCATGACCACTTTGAGTACCATTGCCAGGAAGTCTTTACCGAAAGTGTCGTATGTCACGGCTATGGACCTCTTCGTGTCTGTGTGCTTCATCTTTGTTTTCGCCGCTCTGATCGAGTACGGAACGCTCCACTACTTTGTGAGCAACCGCAAGCCCAGCAAAAAATCCGACAAGAAGAAGAAAAATCCTGTGAGTACAATTACTAAAGTAAAGCAACAATACGGCAATATTTATAAAGCGTATTTAATGTCAATGTTCTAATTATTCTATTAATTCTTTCATTTATTTATTATTTTTATTTATTTTATTTGTATTTATATTTTCTGAGAATTTAAATTCTGTCCGTGATTGAACAGTCGGAAATAGTACAAGTTAGTACTTGAAGAAGTAGAAGTTTTAGGCTTTCATTGTGAACATATATTCAGTGTGAATTACCTTTGGTGAAACTTCAAGGCAGCATGACATGTCTTTCTGGAAAGTAATCTACAAAATTAGGGTAATTATTCATGTTTACATACTTAAATGGTGAAGCATGTCCAGTGAATACTTCAGGATTGGTTGGTCAAGTCGGTTGGTCAAATTCATTGTAAAACGACTTATCTTTACAGTGAGGACTTTTATTCTGAAATGTCAAAAATATAAGCGATTAAGCCTCTGTGTCCAGACCTACGACTATATTTCATAGTTTTGCGAGAAATTGTATAGTATATAAAGTAGTCCTGACTGGTGTTAAACCTGTTTAAAGTCTGGTTTATGTGTGCTACATGTTGTCGGTGCTTGTTAGCTTAGCAACATGCTAAAGCTTTATTGTTAATCCTGTAGGAATGAACATTTAGTGAAAGCCTCATGAGAGCTTTGTATGGTGAAAGGTGTTTGGGATAGTATGTTGCTGTCTGAAAAGAGGGTTTTAAATTAGACACTAAAAAGGTGTGTTGATAGTACACAACGGGACTGTTTACATCTGGTCACTTCATGGGTTTTCTCCAATCGGATCGCGATCTCATTTGTGAAAATGGTTCAATTTACATTTGGCCACATAAATGAGCCTCAATCAGATTTTCAAACCTCACACATTAAACTACGTAATGTCAAAATTATTCTTTTTATTTGCTGAAACATAAGCAATATGCCTTATTTAGCATATAAATAGGCTACAAAAGGCTTTGTACTTGCACCAATGCGCTAATAAACACAGGAAGACTGGTGACAGGGTGGTTTTATGAACATGAAAGTAAAGTTGAACATCTCTCATGGCCTGCACAATCACCAGATCTAAATATTATTGAGCCACTTTGGAGTGTTTTGGAGGAGCGAGTCAAGAAATGTTTTTCTCAATCAGCATGACTTACAGTTATTAGCCCCCCTGTTTATTTTGTTCCCCAATTTCTGTTTAACAGAGAGAAGATTTTTTTAACACATTTCTAAACATAATAGTTTTAATAACTCGTCTCTAATAACTTGATTTATTTTATCTTTGCCATGATAATAGTAAATAATATTTTACTTGATATTTTTCAAGACACTTCTATACAGCTAAAAGTGACATTTAAAGGCTTAACTAGGTTAATTAGGTTAACTAGGCAGGTTAGGGTAATTAGGCAAGTTATTGTATAACAATGGTTTGTTCTGTAGAATATCAAAAAAAAATTGGCTTTAAAGGGGCTAATAATTTTGACCTTAAAATGGTTCATAAAAAATTCAAAACTGCTTTTATTCTAGCCCAAATAAAACATATAAGACTTTCTTCAGAAGAAAAAATATTATCAGACATACTGTGAAAATTTCCGTGCTCTGTTAAACATCATTTGAGAAATATTCAAAAAAGAAAAAAAAATTCAAAGGGGGCTAATAATTCTGACATCAACTGTACCTTTTCCAGTAAAACATTAGTACAAGGCAAGTTTCGCGATTAAAGTCTTTACCATACCTGTGAACCCTCCCGTTTTTCCCCTGCAGATTCTCCCGTATTTTACAATTCTGTCTCGCTACCATCCTGTAAAGGTATTTTCCTGTATGTCTACCATATTTTCAATCTTTCTATGAAAGGGTGGCAATAACCATTAAAGAGCCAATCCTCCGGCGGATGCCTCTTGCTTTTAAAAGTGTTGAGTTTGTTCTGTGCTTTCGTTTTATTTAGTCATGAAAATACTTTTAAATAAATATAAAAACGGCGTGATTCCTTTCCTTTTCATTACAGGTACTGTCGCCCCTCATATGCAATCCTCAATACAGTCATATAGCAGTGCGTGACTGTCAGCTGACGTGCTTCATAAGGATAAACAGAGGCTGTTTCCCAACTCATTCTGTACACGCAATTTGAAGCGAAGCGAAAGTCTGGGTTTTGGGTGTGTGTTTGAACAGACATATACACATATTTAATAATAATAACATCTAAAGATCCCTTATTTCCACATCCCAATGTTGACAGGTATGGTCTTTGCATGCTAAATGATTGTCATACAAATACATGAAAGACATCATACAAAACTCTAAAGGTTTAACATTCATTTGTGTATAACCTGCTTTACCAAAAACTAAAACGTTGGGCTTTAGTAGATGCTAGATTTATTATATATTTATTATGATATTTATATTTATTCTCCATTTACGGAGATTTGCTACTTCAGGCTTGTGATGCATCTCGTCAGTGCTGCCATTTGTTTTTAATTTAACATTATAATTTGATCATTTAACAGCTGATTACTGGTCAAAACATCCCTAACTTGCACTGTTATCTATGTAATATAGCCTATAGCACGCTCTCACGTTTATTTTTGTACATCAAAATTTACATTTGAGGATTCAACTATGAGATGCATTTAGACTAGGGCTTTTACCATTAATGGATTAATACATGCGAATAATCGGAAAATATTAATATTAATTTAACACAAATGAATTGGTTGATAATGTTTGACAACAGCTTCTAGCCGTCATCGCAGCCATATCATTGTGAGATGGATTTTATGATAATATATGACGGATCAGGACACAATGTGTGTGCTTAATAGCAAGAATCATTATAAAAAGCTTCCAGGTGGATTAAACCCAAGGTTGTGTGTACTTATTGTATTGATAAACTGTCCTTCGGTTTGCAGTACCATCTTCAGGCCAAATTTTTTTTTTTGCATGTGTTAGCATAACGCAAGTGCAGAGACAGCATCAAGCAGCCGTGTATGTCAAAGGACACTGGATGAGTGCAGCAACGTAAGCCTGAAAAAAAATCCAAATTAAAGACCCATCAACATTGTTCAGGACTGCACCAGTTACCATCGAGGAGAATTATTGATATAAGAATGCATGAACTGTGACACTGAAAAGCTTAAAAAAGTCTTTAGGCAAGTTAAATAATAATAATAAAAAAAACTAGACACTCTTTTTCCATAAAAGTGCAGTAGGTGATCTGCCAAAATGTTAACCGTTAGCATAATAGCTTTGAAAATACAATCTCTCCCCTGCCATCCAAAGCTACGCCTCCTGAAATCACGAATGCGCACGGTAAAGATGACAGTAGACAACACAGTAGATTATGTCATTTGCCAGTTAGAAAACTTTATAGTACTTTATAATACTACAATTGTGAACGAAACACTGTATTATATCTAGCACGTTTTCAGTTGTGTAGCTAAACCTAATATCATAATGTGCAATATCTCATGCATGCAAGGATCGCTGGTCTTACTCTCTCATGCGCTTTGTCCTAAAGCGACTACTGTATGCTTAGTGGTTGGCTGGCGGGGTGCAAGAATTCAGAGTAGCAGGGTAAACAATAAAGGCATCATAGGTCATCATTGTTCAAAAATGAACCAATGTGAATCTAAAAGCATCTTCAGCTCAGTAAAGCAGGCTAGGCGGAATAGCGCTGTTTACTGATGTTTTGTTGTTAAACTAAATAAAAATCGCCATTATCGATGCTGTAAAGGGAATCTTATGAAATTGAATATAGTCACATCAATCTATCTCTGGAAGATTTCAGTGGCTGAACAACACTTCTGTGCATATAACCCATTCGTAAAACAACAAAATCTACGTCAGTTTGCGTGACTAAGATAGTTTTAAAGCATAACATTACCTGTCTAAAAGAAATGGTGTCGTCCTTCTCAAGCGTGCAAAACTAACTCCAATATTGATTTATGATTTTAAAGATTTTTAAGTTTTGATTCAGCATTTGTATTTACTGCTGACACTCTCTCGTATACACGTGCATACGCAAACGGCGGATCTGCGTGAACGTGTGCGCAGATGTACAAATCTACATTTGTTGACAGACAGTTTGGGCTACTTATCCGAATTATTTTTAATTGGATTAATTTATTTATATATCTCACCCAGAATATAAAAATACACATAAATACATTTAGGTCATGTACTTTAATCAGTACTATTTCTGAAGACAATCACCTACTGCACCTTTAAACTCGATCATCATCCATTTTTTCTTTCAACACTGCATATTTACAGTTAAATACAGTGTTGGGGAAAACGCATTACAAGTAACGCGAGTTGCGTAATAATATTCCTTTTCTAAGTAACGACTAAAGCAATGCATCACTTTTAAAAATGAAGTAATAATATTTGAGTTACAGTACTTATTGTAAATAAATTTAATGCGAGTTACTTTTTAGTTTAATTAATTAGCTTTGAAAAAAATTAATTGCTGAATTAAAATTGATGGATTCAGGTTGAATCATTTCTGCGACAAAGTATTCTGATTATTTTGAACGCATCAAAGGAAAAGGGCATAATCTCAATGGACAGTGAGTGATTTTACATAACTAATTAAGCAGCATGTTTAGCTCTTTAGCTCTGGAGTTATGTGTTTTTTTAAGGTAATTGAAGGTTATACAGTGCATTGTTAATTGCAGAGCTCCTCTATTTAAAAAAGAAGAGAAATAAAACCCTTTGCATTCTGAAAGAGATCAGCCAGGTAAGAAAAAGTCATGCAAAAGTAACTCAAAAGTAATGTAATGCATTACTTACTATAAAAAGTAACTAAGTAACTCAACCAGTTACTTTTTTGGGCAGTAACTCAATATTGTAACCTATTACTTTTAAAAGTAACTGTCCTCAACACAGTTTAAATCCTAGATTTTAAATTTGCGATTAATTTAGATTAATAAGAGACCATGATTGCAATTAATTGACTTGCGATTTAATTGATAGATCGACAGCCCTAATTTAGACCTGTCCAGTTCAACTGGAATGCATCCCAGACCACCTAACGAAGTGGTTTAAGCAAGTGTTTCTCAACCACATTCCTGGATGACCACCAGCTCTGCACATTTAACCAAATTTCAACGTCGGATATCTGTTCAATCAGAAAACAATCATGAAGTCACTAGATGTAAACAGCCCCAATGAGACAGTATTTGATTTTAGAATATAGCAGGGGTTTCCATGATGGAATCTTTAGTTTTTTTTGCTTGAATTTTTTCCAAATGTGGTCAATGTGGACCACCTTTGTTAAGCAGCGTCACTGAGCAGTGATGTCCTCAATCCAAGTCATTTCAGCAGCAGGTCTGAAGCACAGCCTTAGATTTTCATCTCAGCGTGGCGCTCATATCTGTAGCTCGAGGAGGGCTGATCTCGGCAAATGGGGTCGTTCCACTTTCCGATGATTAAAGGGGTGCCAGAAATGTCTTATTTGATTTGGGGGTTGAAAATGTCAGGCAAATTAATGAGTAATGATTGTCAAATCACATTCGACAGTCAAAGAAGAAAGACTCTTCAAATACAATGCCAACTAGCGCTTGCTGAAGACTCGTTTTGATCTGCGTAGAGTGCCAATCTGCTCCTTAGATGATTCTGTTCTTCTTTTCGTATTGATTGTTTTCTGCACGCATGCCCTTATAGTATATTAATACCTTGTTTTTACTGTTTATAAGCGTTGAATTTTGATTGGTTGAGCTATATTTCGTAAAACCATGTCCAATAGCTTATCCAGTTTAAAGTGTTTACTTGTATTTCTACTATCCTTGCACTTTGCAGATGTGTTCTCCTTAGGAACGAGCAGCCATTTCTATTAAACGTGTTATAATATGCTGCCTTGCATCCCCTTCCTCTGTGTCTATGTATATGTGTGAGTTGCAGTAATATGTTCTCTTTCCACTTTCAGAGCCTTTTCGCATTCTATTGTTCATGTATGTCTGATGTTCTGTTGTTGTTGTTGGTTTGTGTGTGTTTGTGTTTTGTCTTCTTTTCGATTCCTAATATTTTTTTTGTTTCCTGTGTGGACAAAAGCTCCTGCGGCTCTTTTCCTCAAAGGTATATTGCTCATGTAAAGTTCACTAATCATGCATGTGTCTGCGCAACCACACTGCTCTTGTGTCTGGTCTTTAGACTCACTGCACTAACATCTAGCAAGTTTAGTACTGAACCTCCTGTGCTGTGAAAGGCAGTGGGGCACACTTTTGTCAGCACAAAATCTCTTGATTTCATTTGACTTTTGTTCTTAACGTAAAAGAAATTGACTAATATGGCTGAAATATTTGCATCATTCTTTGGATCGAAATGTGCCCGCCTTCCTCCCTTTCTGCGTGTTTGTATATGAGGCTTTGAAACCTGACAGAAATAGTCAGCAGAGCCTTAACAGCTTGAAATAGACAACCACACTAATTACCTTAATCCCAGTTAAAGAGCATGAGGCTTTGGCAGATTTTGCCATAGTAATCTTTTAACAGTCAATGTGCATTGGGGCACAGGCCTATATTTAACTTCCACTTTGGATTAGAAGAAAGTTCCCCAGAATCTGGAGGAGACGGACTTACTCTTGTGTAATTTCACACACCAGACTATACCAGTGGTTCTCAACAAGTATTGCTTCAGGACTTAAATTTTGGACAACAGTCTGATTCATTCATATATTCATAGTTTGTTAGTATTTTCACACAATGGACAACTGTCATACACAATACATGCATACGAACATTAATTTGCCTTGTTTGATTGTTAAGGAATTAGTACTGAGCTATTCTAAGGTGCTGTTTATACTATCGCTTTTGCGTTTTAAACAATTATGTTAGGATTACGAAAACTGAGTGTTTTAAAACCACTAAAGACCCAAGCTGTTTCCGAAATCGCATACTTCCATACTATATGGTATGCTAAAAACAGTATGCGAGCTGAGTAGTATGTCCAAATTCATACTGTTTAGAACAGGGATCACCAAACTTGTTCCTGGAGGGCCAGTGTCCTGCAGATTTTGGCTCCAACCCTAATCAAACACACCTGAACAAGCTAATCAAGGTCTTCCTAGGTATACTAGAAACATCCAGGCAGGTGTGTTGAGGCAAGTTGGAGCTAAATCTAAAGGACCGAGATTGGTGACCCCTGGTTTAGAACATACTTTTCTAATGGCTGAGTAGTACGTTTAAATTCAAATGCAGTACATTCGAGGTGATTTCAGACGCAACCTGAGTGTTTTAAAATCACTGAAGACCCAAGCTGCATCTGAAATCGCATACTTCCATAGTATGCCAAAAACAGCTTGCGAGCCGAGTAGTATGTGAGAATTCATCGAATTTGAAAAAAACAGTATGTGAGAAGTACCCGGATGATCTACGACTTCCGGCGAAATTCTGAAGTGCGCATCGGATGGACGCTACGCTATCCCATGATGCACTGTGAGAGAATTCAGAAATGGGAGTGAAGCGACGCAACTGATGTGAGTAGGTCATGTGATGATGGCAAATTGGCGGATGTAGTACATCCGAGTTCCATTCATACTACTCACATTCATACAGTATAGAACGTACTTTTCTAAAGGCAGAGTATACGTTTGAATTCAAATGCAGTACCTAAGAGAAGTAGGCGATTTTGGACGGAGCCTGAGTGTTTTAAATCACTAAAGACCAAAGCTGCTTCTGAAATCTCATACTTCCAAACTATATAGTATGCTAAAAGCAGTATGCAAGCCGAGTAGTATGTCAGAATTCATAGAATAAAAAAAAAATCAGTGTGTGAGAAGTACCCGGATGACCTTTGACTTCCGGCAAAATTCTGAAGTGCGCATCGGATGGACGCCACGCTATCCCATGATGCACTGTGAGAGAATTCAGAAATGGGAGTGAAGCGACGCAACTGATGTGAGTAGGTCATGTGATGATGGCAAATTGGCGGATGTAGTACGTCCGAGTTCCATTCATACTACTCACATTCATACAGTATAGAACGTACTTTTCTAACGGCAGAGTATACGTTTGAATTCAAATGCAGTACCTAAGAGAAGTAGGCGATTTCGGACGCAGCCTGAGTGTTTTAAATCACTAAAGACCAAAGCTGCTTCTGAAATCTCATACTTCCAAACTATATAGTGTGCTTAAAACAGTATACAAGCCAAGTAGTATGTCAGAATTCATAGAATTAAAAAAAATCAGTGTGTGAGAAGTACCCGGATGACCTTTGACTTCCGGCAAAATTCTGAAGTGCGCATCGGATGGATGCTACGCTATCCCATGATGCACTGTCAGAGAATTAATGAATGGCAATGAAGCGACGCAACTGACGCGGGTAGGTCATGTCATGATGAAAATGGCAGATGTAGTACGTCCGAGTTCCATTCATACTACTCACATTCACACTGTATAGAACGTATTTTTCTAACGCCCGCGTAGTACATTTAAAATCAGATTCAGTATCTACTGAATAGTAGGCGATTTCGGATGCAACCTGAGTGTTTTAAAATTACTAAAGATGCATGCTGCGTCGGAAATCGCATACTTTCATACTATATAGTATGCTAAAAACAGTATGCGAGCCGAGTAGTATGTCCGAATTCATAGAATTCGAAAAACAGTATGTGAGAAGTACCTGGGTGACCTACTACTTACGACGCGATTCTGAAGAGCACATCCGATGGACGCTATGCTATCGCATGATGCACCGTGAGAGAATTCATGAATAGGAGTGAAGCGACGCAACTGGCATGGGTAGGTCACATGATGATGACAAAATCGCGGATGTAGTACGTCTGAGTTCCATTCACACTACTGACATTCATACTGTATAGGATGTATTTTTCTAACGGCCAAGTAGTACATTTAAACTCACATGCAGTACCTTCGAGTAGTAGGCGATTTTGGACGCAGCCCCGGTTTTTGTTTGGAAATGCTGCTTTAGTATAGACGGACCGAAATGCAAACTTTAAAAAATAAAGGCATGGCTATCCACGATCGCTCTCTGACTGGTCATATGGACTATTGCGTATCATTTCCTGATACGTCAAGCCCATCTCATATAACCATTACACAATTGACAGACTGTTGAATGCTTGCAAAATGTGCACATGCCAAGTGAATCTGATTGGTCACGTATCACGCGTTTTAGGCTGTCTAGTGTGGACGAAGGTTATTTTTCTGAAACACTGTACAAAAGTCAGTCTGGATGAGCAGCATTTTTATTCTATAAAAAAAGAGGACATATTGGGTCCATCTAATCCTTAGATTGTGGAGAAAGGAAGGAGAACTGCAAGATTACTATTATTATTATTATTATTATTATTACTATTATGGATTAGTTTCTCTAATTGCATTTTGGATTTCACTTGTACGATGGCCCAGAGTTGTCAAAACACTTCTCAAAACGCCTTTTTGGATGCAAAAAACCTGAAAAAAATAGAATCTGGTTCAACAAACTATGATGGCCTAAAGTTTCGAAGGCAGTGTGTCAATACGATTGACACAACGTGAGATCTAATTGATTTTTTTATGTGCAAAAAAATTGATGAAATTTTCAAATTCAATGAGCAATAATCTTAAATCCGAGAATAGTCCAAATCAAAATCATCTTCGTATAAAGGAGCCAATTTTCCTCTCGAACCTAAAGTATACATGTTTTACAAGATTCATCACTATAATACTATACATATACTCTATGCACACATGGTTTTTGTAACTGTGTGTACGATATGTGCAGCTTGTAAATGTGCTTTGAATTAGTTTTGCGCTACTTAGTTTAGTGTCAGTTCTTAGCAAGGCCAGTTGTTTCCTACACAGGCTCATTGAAAATACAAATAAAAATGTAGTTCTTTGCATAACACCAAGTAAATACCACAAAACATCTTGATTTGTAATCAAATACGTTTGCTTTACCTATATCTATCTCCATATGGACAACTTTCCTGATTCGGTCAGTTTGCTCAGTGGCTCACTTTGTACGGTTTTGTACTTGTGATGCTCTCGGTTTAGAGTCTGGTGAAGCATGCTTCCACAAAAGCCACAAAATCAATGTATAATCAAAGTAAACTATGTTGCAGCAATGCACTTTTCTCTTTCATATACTTTTGAAAAAGCTATTTATGTGTAACGGAGGTACACACATAATTAGTGATAGACGACCAAAACCATGGTATTTAGACTCCTTGTTAGAGCAACCGAATCCCATACAAAGAATCGCTGGTTCGATCCCAGCTCAGATCGGGTTAGGTGCAGTAGGACCAGTGGGTTACATGTTATGACAGATCCTAGAGGCCATGGTCTTTAGCGTCTGTCACTAGAGCACCTTTAGAGGTCAGAGGAGTGAGATTTACCTGTATAGCACTTCGCTAGCTAACCTCTGTTACATTCACCCCCCTAAACCCTACTCCCATCCCGGACGAGCCCCCACGAACCCAACCTGATTCTGAGCTGAAATCGAACCGGCGATTATTTGCGTGGGAGTCGGTTGCTCTAACAAGGAGGCTAAAGACCATGGCCTCTAGTGTCTGTTGTTAGAGCACCTTTAGAGCTCAGAGGAGTGAGGTTTACCTGCATAGCACTTCGCTAGCTGGCCTCCGTTACATATGGTTTATGGGTTTAGGTCAGTGATACACTTGGGGATCTGTACGTCAAGCTCTGCCTTCTTGTGTAAAAGAATGACATGTAAATGAAACGTACAACAAAATTGTACCTTAGGTAAAAAAAAATTCGATTTCCAAAGATGTAAACAGCACCCTCTGGTGGATTTGTCATCTAAAACGTGTAACCAAACGTACCCTATTTGACGTTTCGCAAAAAAATGTACGGTGAGGCGCATATTTCCAAAGAGCCTTGGCTGATTGTTTTACAGAAAAACAACAAACTACTAAAGACAGTAATAAAATTAGTCAGCTATGTCAACATGTCAAGCACACTCTCAAAAGTGCACTTTGAAAGGCTGTGTTGACAGAAGTAAGAAATTTAAAGCTAAGTATACTTTGTGTTCCAGCCCTAATCATACACATCTGTCCAACCAATGTTCAATTCTGAAACAGAATTACTTGACAATTACAGTTGAATAATGTTTGATTGGGGTTGGAAGACAGTTGACCAAGAGTATTTCAGAGGTTCCAATGAGCCTGTAGGTACCTGCAAGCACCATATTGTCTCTCCATGTGCACCAAACAACCCTCCAAAAAGGATTTCAACCAAAGGAAACATCATATGTGATTATATAATTAAACCTTTGTGATTACATTTATGTAGTGATGCTTTTTTTCTCATTTTGGGCCACAGTTGAGAACCACAGTTAAAAAGCAATATATAAAACAAGGAGAGAAGCTTCCTTTTCTTAAGGTTGTCATATTTCATCCAGTTAAAGCTGCAAATTCCACTGTATTTGTTTCTTTCCACGTGGCAGGCTATTTGTGCTCTATTTGTGCTTTCCACATGCTTCCGTGAAACCCTTTGAGAAGCGAGTCACGTGGCCCGTTTCCACACAGCCTCAGGTGGCTCTGTCCTAAATGCTACATAATGTGCAACTGGAGAAGCCAGCATGAACAGCTGGTTGTGCTTCGTTTTTCAAAGGGGTTTGAAGCACTCTTCCCGTCCTGGGCAAAAATATATTTAGAAAAATTGTCCAGAAATGTGGATACTGTATGTCCCAATGATCTTGTTTCTCTTAATGGGCAATATTGACAAGCTGGTCTTATAATGTTTGTGTGTATCAAATCCATATTTAAACTAATATTTCAGCTTATTAATATTATCTAACTGCTCTTCTGCATTTTGACACATAATATCTTGTTAGAAAGAGCCACGCAATCTCTTAAGGAAAAGATGACAGATGTAGATGATGCAGTATTTTATTTTTTAATATTAGTTCATATTCAGTGTTGGGGAAGCTACTCTGAAACTGTAGCTTGATACGCTACAAGCCACTCATCAGCAAGCTAAGCCAAGCCAAGCTAAGCTAGTCAAACTACACTTCTGAAAAAGTAGCTAGCTACACTACAAGTAACTTCCTAAAAGTAGCTAGTTACATTGAAGTTACTTTTTTTTAAAGGCGTATATTACAAAAACGTGAATTGATGTTCATTTTCAAGGTGGACCTATTATGCAAAAATCATTTTTATTATGGGTTTGAACACAGTTGTGTGGCAACAGTGTGTGGATATAGCCAGCCTCCAATGGCAAATTTTAATAAATAAAAAAAATTCACATTTCATATAAGCAGTCTGCAGAATCACTTTAATTGACATTCTTCATTTGTACATGTCATTAGACGAGGAAAGTCTTGCCTATTAGTGACAATCTCTCTCTTATTAGCATAGACAGCCCTGAGTGAGAAGCAGCTGTCCTCCATTAGAGTTTTTGCAACATACCTGCCATCAATCAAGAGGGTCGGTGATCTGGAGACGTTATCGTTTATTGAATAGTGCCTGGAACTCAGGCTGGCCTACTCTCATGTCTATGTGCCCAAGATCCCTACCACACCTTTTTGAGACCAGGTAGTGAACCTGCAAGTGCTGCCTGAGAGGAGGCAGTCCCGTGTCTTGCAATGCTGTGTCCTGTTCGCGCACTGCGCTGTTTATGTGGACCGCATTCTGAGCATAAACCTGTAAGCAGCTATTCCTCTGTTGGTCAGCAGAAGAGAAATACTGTATCAAAGCAGAGATTGGCCCGCTGTATAGTGGATGCCAGCACCCTTGCATATCGTAGCCAGGGAAAGTCGTGTCCCCTGCGAGTGAGAGCACACTCAACAAGGAGAGTTGCCTCCTCTTCGGAAGCTATGGCTCTCTAGCAGATTCTGTTAGCCAAGAAGCTGGGCTATACCTAATGTATTTGTGGAATTTTAATAGTTTAATAATTTTAACAATCTTAATAGTGGAGCTGCTTTCCTCCTGGTTGCCCAGCCAACTAAACTCAGTGTCAAAAAATGCTTGCTGTGCCATTCTTCCTAACCCAGAAATGCGTGGAAATGCACGTTGTCTGGTTTGCCCGTTTGGTCAATCTGCGTTTTGGGGATTGGTGCCAGCTATGTGTGATCCCCGCCTGGTGATCTCAAATGCATCAGTCAGCCACGATGAGTTCCCTCTTCTCAGGCGGACCCGTGTTTTTCCTACCAGCTAACTATCTTATTCATATGTAGCATTCATCTGGGATAGGACTAGCCCATATGCTTATATTGTGACAAGGTCTCTTCATTTAGGTAGCAGGTGGCCTCCACAGCATCTTTCCCCTTCAGGACTGGGTCACTTTCCCAACGTACTGTTGTATCTCTAAAATCCCTAGTCTACAATTACTTTACCTAGGTAAAAGACTAGTACAACTCCCGAATTCTAAATATTCTTATATTTTGGTAAACAATGGTCTGGGGACATTGGAAGGTTGCACCTTTGGTGAAGTTGTGCGCTCACGCTATGCTTGGCAAACATCTCACCAAACATGTGATGGGCTTAGCTGCTGTGGCACTTTCCATTCACATTCCCTATGTGTCAGTAGACACAACATTCTAGAGACACAACAAGTTCCCGGTCTCAAGGGGAACGTCCTGGTTACTAACGTAACCCATGTTCCCTGAAGAAGGGAACGGAAACGTTGTGTCTCCTTGCCACAGTAGCTGGGTCTCCAGCTGATATAGCCGAGTGTTCGGCTTCTTCAGTGATTAAAAGCCTGACTTGACCTTCATCTGCAGGGTATATACTCAGCTGATTATAATCAATTCATAGGGCTTCATTGGCCTGTTGATTGGTCATCTAGCAATTTCCAATGTATCAGTAGACATAACGTCTCCATTCCTTTCCTAGGGGATCGTGGGTTATGACAGTAACCAAAACGCTCTTCGGGTTAATTGTCAGCTGCTAGAATACGTTATAGAATAAATTTCAACTGTTAATTCCCAAAAAATACCTGCAAAAAATTAATAAATAAATTTAAAACCAAAAAATATATGATTTATATTTGCAAAACAAATATCTGCTGCTTCAGATCATTACAGGTTCACTAAATGGACTGTATCTGTTGACAAGCTGCTACGCTACTTGCTGTAAAAAAAAGTAGCTAGCTACTGGAAAAGCCCCCCCAAGACAGAATCTGCGACATTTTGCCTTTTTTCTATGTGTAATTTTGTATAAAATTTGCGGAATGGTTTTGAGAGTATAGTAACTAAAAATCTCTCATATAATACATCTATAATTGACAGAAAATATCTTTACAAACTGTATATTTACATTATTATAAAGTAAATTAAATAGACTCATTGATGAGCAAAAAAAATGTGCCGATTTCTTCGCGTGCACATCTATGTGGACCTAATCATCAATAGGTAAGCTACTGAAAACGGTAGCTAAGCTATCTGTGCTACTTTTAGCTAGCTACTCCCCACCACTTTTGTTACTATTATTGCATGATATGTAATAGCTCGCTAATTTCAAACAATTTAAAAACAGGCAGATAAACAAACAGCTTTAGCATTAATTTGATAGCAAAGAACGCAACCATTTTTCACAGCCAACAATTGTAGTTTACACGTCATTTACCAAATTAGGTGCTTTGGCAAACCTTTGAACGTGGACTGTTAGTGAACAGTTAGTGGAGATATCCATTGTATTTGACGATCCGTCGCTGATTCTGTGTTCTCTTCTAAAAGCAGGCCCCTACTGTGGACATTCGCCCACGCTCGGCCACCGCCATCCAGATGAACAACGCCACCCAAATGCAGGAGCGGGACGAGGAATACGGCTACGAATGTCTGGACGGGAAGGACTGCACCAGCTTCTTCTGCTGCTTCGAGGACTGTCGCTCAGGAGCCTGGCGGCACGGCCGTTTGCACATCCGTGTTGCTAAGATTGACTCTTACGCTCGCATTTTCTTTCCAACCGCATTCGGTCTATTCAACGTAGTTTACTGGTTTTCCTATCTCTATCTTTAAAATATATAAATATATATATAAATATTTAAAAAAACATAGGCTGGCCTTATTTTACGTTACAGATTCCAGCAACCCTCTTTTATGGAAATGTGAACCCACTGAAAACATTAAGTTGCTTTTTGTTGGCGTTGTTGTTATTCTTCCAGTCTATCTATCTATCTATCTATCTATCTATCTATCTATCTATCTATCTATCTATCTATCTATCTATCTATCTATCTATCTATCTATCTATCTATCTATCTATCTATCTATCTATCTATCTATCTATCTATCTATCTATCTATCTATCTATCTATCTATCTATCTATCTATCTATCTATCTATCTATCTATCTATCTATCTATCTATCTATCTATCTATCTATCTATCTATCTATCTATCTATCTATCTATCTTTTCATTTGTTTTAAGTATGTTTTCTGTGTGTTTATGTAATATGTGAAATGTTGGTTTGTCTATGTTTACATCTTTCTCGAGCAAGTATATATTGTGCATAAAGCAAACGTTGTAGCAAAAAAAAAAAAAAAAACGATCAAAGGCGCAGACAATATTATTTCTGGAAATTCCGTTATCGCTTTTGGTAAAAAGCGGGAAATCTGACTATGACACTTTTAGCCCGTATAGAGCAAAAGTAAGCACTACAGAGATTTTGGAAAACTTTATCCAAATGCATAGCTGCTGAGGCTAAAAAAAAAAAAGATTGATCAAAAATGAACAAATAATTCCTAAATTTTTTTTATTTGTGCATTTTAAAGAACAAAAAAAAAAATCAAGTGTTTAAAATTTCTATGCCATTTGTAACACTGGTTTTTCATGTGTGGTCATGGCTGGTTAAACATATGGTCACCTGTACAAATGTTGTATATAATGAATACTGTATAATGTAGTGATATACATCATACTGCATGCACCTTTTAGGCCAAAAGAAAATTTAGTCTTCTGTCATCTTCAAAAAGAGGCAAAAAAAAGGGGTCAGGAAACATTTGACATTATTTATGGCCACTTCTAGATGTCTGTCGTTTATAAATGCACAATAATATTGTTACATGTAAAAATAAGTACTGTTTTCAATTATTTTTTTTTTTTGCATCCTATCAGTATGAGCCTCCTTTCCATCCTTGGATAGGTGTGGTGTTTACCCACAGGATTAGTAACCAGAAGTTAGTCCTGCTCATCTTTCAGTTTTTAACAAGTTGCTGGGGTGAGTATTCTGATAGAACTTACTGTATTATATTCTATTCATATACCTTCCACACTATTATAATTATAGTATTATTATTATTATAACTATTATGGTATAAATCTTTAAAACATTTTCTGTAAAGCTTTACTTGAGTGTTCATAAGACTATCATTAAACCTTTATTATCATGACATGACACATGATTAAATGAATACAATCTTATGCATGCTTATAACAAGTGTCATTAAGTGTCATTCACTCAGTTACGACATTTTAAATGCAAAGTTGACTTTGTTTGTTATGACAACTTGACATAAATACATTACAACCAACTTAACAACTTGACATTACCAAGACAACAAAACTTGTCATAAACCTGTCATAAACATAATGTCATGAAGCCATTATAAACGTGTAATACATTTTATAAAAGCCTCATTAATATATTTAAATTAAATAAATACTGTTTGTCATTGATCAAAAACATGACACAATTATAATGCCTCATGACAATCATGTTTATGACAGATTTATGACAAATTACGTTGTAATGTCAAGTGATCGTGACAAATATGAAGAGTGGTTGTGATGTATTTGTTTATGTAAGCTGTCATAATGTCATCTTTGCGTTTAAAATTACATATCAGAACAAATGACACTTAATAACAGTTGTCATAAGCATGTTTATGAAAGATTTATGACAAGTTACTTCGTAACGTCATGTTGTCATGACAAAGTTGAAGTAATTTATTTGTTTATGTCAGGTTGTCATAAAAACAACGCCATATTTGTATTTAAAATGGCATAACTGAACAAATGACACTTACTAGCAGTTGTCATAAGCATGTTTATGACAGATTTATGACAAGTTATCTAATGTCAAGTTGTCATGACAAAGTTGAAGTAATTTATTTGTTTATGTCAGGTTGTCATAAAAACAACGCCATATTTGTATTTAAAATGGCATAACTGAACAAATGACACTTACTAGCAGTTGTCATAAGCATGTTTATGACAGATTTATGACAAGTTATCTAATGTCAAGTTGTCATGACAAAGTTGAAGTAATTTATTTGTTTATGTCAGGTTGTCATAAAAAACAACATCATCTTTGTATTTAAAATGGCATAACTGAACAAATGACACTTACTAGCAGTTGTCATAAGCATGTTTATGACAGATTTATGACAAGTTATCTAATGTCAAGTTGTCGTGACAAAGATGAAGTGATGTATTTGTTTATGTCAAGTTGTCAAAACAAAGTCATCTGCATTTAAAATGACAACTAAACAAATGACATCAATAACAGTTTTCATAAGCATGATTATGACAGATTTATGACAAGTTATGTTGTAATGTCACGTTGTTATGACAAAGATGAAGTGATTTATTTGTTTATGTCAAGTTGTCATAACACAAAATGTCATTTTTTGCGTTTAAGATTACATAACTGAACAAATGACACTTAACAACAGTTGTTATAAGCATGTTAATGACAGATTTATGACAAGTTACATTGCAATGTCAAGTTGTCATGACAAAGATGAAGTGATGTATTTGTTTATGTCAAGTTGTCAAAACAAAGTCATCTGCATTTAAAATGACAACTAAACAAATGACACTTAATAACAGTTTTCATAAGCATGATTATGACAGATTTATGACAAGTTATGTTGTAATGTCACGTTGTTATGACAAAGATGAAGTGATTTATTTGTTTATGTCAAGTTGTCATAACACAAAATATCATTTTTGCGTTTAAGATTACATAACTGAACAAATGACACTTAACAACAGTTGTTATAAGCATGTTAATGACAGATTTATGACAAGTTACATTGCAATGTCAAGTTGTCATGACAAAGATGAAGTGATGTATTTGTTTATGTCAAGTTGTCAAAACAAAGTCATCTGCATTTAAAATGACAACTAAACAAATGACACTTAATAACAGTTTTCATAAGCATGATTATGACAGATTTATGACAAGTTATGTTGTAATGTCACGTTGTTATGACAAAGATGAAGTGATTTATTTGTTTATGTCAAGTTGTCATAACACAAAATATCATTTTTGCGTTTAAGATTACATAACTGAACAAATGACACTTAACAACAGTTGTTATAAGCATGTTAATGACAGATTTATGACAAGTTACATTGCAATGTCAAGTTGTCATGACAAAGATGAAGTGATGTATTTGTTTATGTCAAGTTGTCTTAACAAACAATATCATCTTTACATTTAAAATGACATAACTAAACAAATGAAACTTAATAACGTCAATTATGTCAAGTTGTCATATCAATGTCATCTTTGCATTTAAAATGACAGATCTGGACAAATGACACGTAATAACGTCAATTATGTCAAGTTGTCATATCAATCTCATCTTTGCATTTAAAATGACAGATCTGAACAAATGACACTTAATAACAGTTGTTATAAGCATGTTGTCATGACAAAGATAATGTGATGTATTTGTTTGTCAAGTTGTCATATCAATGTCATCTTTGCATTTAAAATGATAGATCTGGACAAATGACACTAAATAACAGTTATCATAAGCATGGTTATGACAACTGTTAATAAATGTCATTTGTTCAGTTATGTCATTTTAAATGCAAAGATGATATTTTATGTAATGACAACTTGACAAACAAATACATCACATTATCTTTGTCATGACAACATGCTTATAACAACTGTTATTAAGTGTCATTTGTTCAGTTATGTAATCTTAAATGCAAAAATAACATTGTTTTATGACAACTTCACATAAACAAATAAATCATTTCAACTGTCATGACAACCTGATATTACAACGTAAATTGTCATAAATCTGTCATAAACATGCTTATGACAACTGTTAGTGTCATTTGTTCAGTTATGTCTTTTTTATACATAAACAAGCATGTTTATGACAGATTTATGCAAGTTACATTGTAATGTGAAGTTGTCATGACAAAGATGAAGTTATGTATTTGTTTATGTCATGTTGTCATAACAAACAATGTCATTTTTGCATTTAAAATTACATATCTAAACAGATGACACTTAATAACAGTTGTTATAACCATGTTTATGACAAGTTACATTGCAATGTCAAGTTGTCAAAACAAAGATGAAGTTATCTATTTGTTTATGTCAAGCTGTCATAACAATGTCATCTTTGCATATCTAAACAGATTACACTTAATAACAGTGGTTATAAGCATGTTTATGACAAGTTACATTGCAACGTCAAGTTGTCATGACAAAGATGAAGTTATGTATTTGTTTATGTCAAGTTGTCATAACAAACAATGTCATTTTTGCATTTAAAATTACATATCTAAACAGATGACACGTAATAACAGTTGTTATAAGCATGTTTATGACAAGTTACATTGTAATGTCAAGTTGTCAAGACAAAGATGAAGTTATGTATTTGTTTATGTCAAGCTGTCATAACAATGTCATCTTTGCATTTAAAATTGCATATCTAAACAGATTACACTTAATAACAGTTGTTATAAGCATGTTTATGACAAGTTACATTGCAATGTCAAGTTGTCATGACAAAGATGAAGTTATGTATTTGTTTATGTCAAGTTGTCATAACAAACAATGTCATCTTTGCATTTAAAATTACATATCTAAACAGATTACACTTAATAACAGTTGTTATAAGCATGTTTATGACAAGTTACATTGCAGTGTCAAGTTGTCATGACAAAGATGAAGTTATGTATTTGTTTATGTCAAGTTGTCATAACAAACAATGTCATCTTTGCATTTAAAATTGCATATCTAAACAAATGACACTTAATAACAGTTGTTATAAGCATGTTTATGACAGATCTAAGACAAGTTATGTTGTAATGTCAAGTTGTCATGACAAAGATGAAGTTAAGTCTTTGTTTATGTCAAGTTGTCATAACAAACAATGTCATCTTTGCATTTAAAATTACATATCTAAACAGATGACACTTAATAACAGTTGTTATAAGCATGTTTATGACAAGTTACATCGCAATGTCAAGTTGTCATGACAAAGATTAAGTTATGTATTTGTTTATGTCAAGCTGTCATAACAATGTCATCTTTACATTTAAAATTGCATATCTAAACAAATGAAACTTAATAACAGTTGTTATAAGCATGTTTATGACAGATCTAAGACAAGTTATGTTGTAATGTCGAGTTGTCATACCAAAAAATGTCATCTCTGCATTTAAAATGACATAACTAAGCCAATGACTCATAGACATGCATAAAATCTCATTGACATTCATGTCATGCTTATAAAGCTTTCATGACTTTCATGTCTTATGAACACCCCTTCAAGTAAAGCATTACCAGGTTTTCCTTAGCACCGTCTCACATTTAAAAAACAGCTGTCAAACAAACAGCAAAACGTCTACAGGCTTACTTATCATAAATGTCACCGTCGCACTCTCTATTTTACATTTTAAAAAAGAACGAAAAAAATACACATTTAGATGAGTTTAGTAGATATGTAGATAGATATGTTAATGTGTGTGTTATTAAGCTTCGGTTTCGCTGCAGTTAGCAAATGACATGCATGCATGTATTAAATATTCTCTTTAGTACATTGTCAGTATGGGGAAACAATATCAAGCTACCATTACGCAAATGTAACATATGCAAGCACAAACCACTTTCTATTTTGAATAGACCGTCGATTTCAGAAATCTCACCCCAGGTTGTTAACTATGCTTCTGATTATGTGTGTTTGGTGTTGGGCACAGCATTTTTACAAAAAATAATAATAATATTGATTTAAAAAATGCAACTTAAACACTGTGGGCATAAAAAAAAAACATATATTCCAAATCTCAGACTTGCCAAAGTAGGGTATAATGGGATGGTTTAATCATTTTGGTTTCCTCTGTTTCTCTCTTTCTACTTGGTAGCAAATATGAAGGATAAGCAAAATATTTCTGGCTACATGCAGTAGTATGTAATCCAGACCTGTATACAGTTCCGATTATGCATATGCCGAAAGGGAAAAAGAAACCGCGTACAGTATGGTTTTGCATTTTGTAAATATGTATGCATCTTGATATTTTTTGCATCAAACACATGAGCATGATTAATTTTCGATTAGTTTATACTCACTAAAAATGATGTGTCATAGGAGTCTCTTGAAAATCCTCAACTCTCAGCCCTTTATATAACCAGATTGATGTTCGTATGCTGCTTTACCTACACTCATATCACTTTTTGTCCAGAATTTGTTGCCGTTTTTGAGTGAATATTCTGGATGTTGGTCCACGAAATCAACAGCCGGACCCCAAAGATATCACCCGGCCATGAAAACGTGTACTGTTCCTTCTTTACTGTAAAATGGTTGAGGTAGCAATAGAAACTGTGTGAGTGTGGATCAGTTTAGTGCCACAATATGAAGTATTTCGCATCGTGCCATCTAAATCCCTTTTATTTTTCCTTCAAGATTCCTGTTTTTACACACCAATAGGAGTGCTTT
Source organism: Danio aesculapii (assembly GCF_903798145.1). Classification (NCBI taxonomy): domain Eukaryota; kingdom Metazoa; phylum Chordata; class Actinopteri; order Cypriniformes; family Danionidae; genus Danio; species Danio aesculapii. Next base: position 4,581,020 of record NC_079455.1, read on the forward strand.
ATCCACTCGGTCAGACAAATTATCTTCTTTAATACAAACAAATTAGTAGTGTTAATGACAAAAGTATATGGCAAAATGTCAGAATTGAAGTCACGCATTAGTAAATTAATGGTGTTCAAATTAGGATTAGATTAGATTCAACTTGTTTCATTACACATGTACAAGTACAAGGCAACGAAATGCAGTTAACTGGAGAGACGCTGAGCCTCGCAATGTGACCGCGCCGCCATCTTGTCTCTATAAGGGGGCGTTTACAAGACACCATACAAGACATAAGACATAAGCAAAAACTGAATAGCTTTTCACTCATTTCAGCCATTCATGTACAAGACACTTGTTGAAAATGGATTTCAAAATGTAAGGTTTAACCAACACAATCTCACGGCAATTCGTAACTTTTTAATTTAGTGGCTAATTCGTATGAATTCGTACGATCTAATTCGTACGATTTAGTACGATTTGCTCATCCCCCAATGACGGTTGGGTTTAGGGGTGGGGTTAGGTGCCACGCCTCCTTTTTAAAATCATACAATTTCGTACGACTGAACTCGTACGAATTCGTACGAATTCGCCACTAAACTGACAAAACGTAAAATACTTACGTTTTCTCGTGAGATCAGGCTGGGTATAACATAATAACAATACTGTCACTGTGTAAGCTACAAAACTGTGAAAATTACCCTAGAATTTACTCATCCTCGAGGTGTCCTCGGTGTATTTGACTCTCTTCTGTCAGACATCAGTGTCCATATTTTTTTACGTTTTATACTGATTCTTCTACACTGTAAAAAATAGTTAAAAAATTAGGTCCTACTTTATATTAAGTGGCCTTAACTAATATGTACTTACACAGGAATTAATAGTTCGTTACAATGTACTTATTGTGTAAATATATGTATTTACTGTGTACTTATACTTGATTAATTACCTGTATGTAATTACATCTGTAACTAACTTCTGTAATTACATTTGTATTGACCATCCCTTACACCTTAACCCACCCTTAAACCTACCCATGCCACCAAACCTGTCCATAACCCAACCCCTATCCCAACTCAAGACAACCACAAGTGTTCTCAAATACCTTATGAACGCAGTACGTACATTGTATTTATTTTTTGATGCAAGTACATAGTAGTTAAGGACGCTTAATATAAAGTGGGACCAAAAATTACACTGCCATCAATCTTTAGGTTGGAACTTTTCTAGTTATCTCAACTTACGTCAGTCAAAGTGACTTAAAATATTCATTAAACTTTGTAAAACTTAAAAAAAATTATGAAATCTGATTAACGTAGTAAATTAAGTTAAAGTAACTTGAAAAGCTTTGTTGTTGCGACTTTTTTTTACAGTGTATATACTGTATAATTGGGGTTGTGGCCCTTTTTTACTGTATAAACTCCTGGGTTCCACACAATCAATTTGTGTTGAGACAACATGAAGGAATTAAGTTAACATTAGCTTTTACAAATTTAAATAGATTGAACATAAACAATTAAGTTACCCCCCAAAAAACCTCAAGAATTGTGTTTCAGCTCATTTTAAGTTTGAAGAAGCTGCGCTTTTTGTCACTAAACAACGACTGAATCAGCTGCATATTGTGCGTGAGCGCTGCTGCTGATATTATTATAATTTTAATATCTTATAATATTGTGATATTCATGATTTGTGAAGTCATACAGCTTCGGATAACTCCAAATAGCTACCTAAAGTCTTTCCTCCATCTCCAAAAATCTCCGTAGTCAGCAAAACGCTTGCTGTCATTAGTAAACCATCCAAAAAATGTGCAAAAAGTGCGTTCAGTGTGATCGGCTCCTAAATCACTAGTCAAACTAACCCATACGCGGCCTGTTTTTGTAACTAAATTATTTCTAATATTTAAATTATATGCTCAAATCATTGACTTTGGGCAGATGGTGATACGTGTTCATAATGAAGCAAGATACATTGCTGCCAACGAAATGGAAACAGAAAGTAAACGAATGAGGACAACTGACTAATTGAAAGTGGAAAACGAGAACGCATTAAAATCTTTCAAGAGAAGAAGAGCTTTTTAAGATGTGTGTTGACCCCTGGTAGAGTAAGGGTTAGTTTTACGATTTATGTGCAAAAAAAAAACCAACACCCAGCCTAATCTCACAAGAAACTTATTACGTTTTGTCAGTTTAGTGGCTAATTCGTACAAATTGATTCAAGTTCTGTCGTACGATTTTAATAAGGGAGGCGTGGCACCCAACCCCACCACTAAACCCAACCGTCATTGGGGGATGAGCAAATCATACTAAATTGTACAAATGAGATTCATCACGAATTAGCCATTAGATTGAAAAGTTACGAATTGGCGTGAAATAGCGTTGGCTATTTATTGAAATCGCATGATACAGCATGGAAGAGACAGTATAAAACTTAAAACTACTGACTGTGTTTGTCTGACAGAACAGATTGAGTCATATACACTAAGGATGGGGTGAGAATGTGTAAAATATGGTCATTTTCATTTTTACGTGAACTATTCCTTTAATAAAAACGACAATGGCGGATAATAGGAGCACATGTACACAGGCGCATAGTGTTCTTTGCAAAATGACAATGACAACGATTGGCCTGGCAAGTAATACAGCATTATAGTATTTAATTTAATTTATTTTCAGATGCTTGTAGATGGATACTTTTGGACAATACTGTCATCATTCAAAAAGCGCAAATTTACCATTTTAAGTACATAGTATTACACTGTAAAAGAAAATCTGTATTTTGTAATTCACAATTGCATTATGGGATGTTGATCTCTGCTCTGTCGACTTTTGATGTTGAAAATTCAACTCTACATTTTAACAAAGTGACTTTTATTGACATTTTAGTAGCTTCAAATTATATAATGTATAATATTTAGAGAAATAAGGCTGTAATATAACAGAAAATGTACTGGTGGTTTATTACAAGGTTTTTGTAGCGTAAAATACAACACCAAACCAGACAATATATCACTTTAAACTATTAAAAATGTTAATTATTATTTAGAATAATAACTGTATATTAATAATAATATTGGGCGGTATATTGGCCAGTTCTGGGTTGCGGCTGGAAGGGCATCCAAATGGGGTGGTTCACCCAGGGTGCCATTTAAACTAGAACCGCCACTGGTGTCAGCTATTAAGCTCGAAAAGGAACGGCTTCATACCACCCTGTAGCATTCGTTTTAAAGATGAAATGCAGCCATACGTACCTTTGGCTACATAAATTTGCGATTTCCAGAAATGTATATAGGGCTACGTTTTCAGAATGAGCCTACAATGCAACTATTAAAAATGTCAATAAAACTCACTTTTTTTAACTTTTCAAGGTTAAATGTTGCGTAAAGAAAGATCAAGGTCCCATAATGCAATTCAAAAGCATAAATAAAGCTAGAAAATAAAAGCCAGAATCACAAAATACGAAAAAATGCTAATTTACAGATATTTTTTACAGTGTCGATAAATGTCCATATATTAATTTTCTTTTTTTATTTTAAATTATGATTTTATTGCAGCATTTTAATTTAATATTATGTTAAAGTTAAGCTATAACTGTTTGTTTTTTGGTTTTTACAGAAATGTCTGCATCATTCTAACAAGATCCTATAAAGTAGCCTACCATGTCTTCTCCTCATGCTAATAGCATTTTTAGTCTCTCATATCAAGTAAATGCATAAATATTGATATGAAGTTTAAAAATCATCATCTGATATGATCACTGTACCACCAAAGAAACATCCATAAGTTGTGGCGTGATCAACTGCTGGCACATTACTTAAATGCTGTTGTGGAAAACTGCATGAGGTAATGCTACATGCTAATGCTAAAGACACCTTGTTCAGGAAAACAAATGAATGAGTGAATATTTATTTGCTACAAACCTGAAAACGACTATTTTAATTCAAGTCAAATAGCTCTTATAAGCTTCAAGGTGGATTAAATCTATATTTAGTGGCTAATGTTCACAACATCTTGTTAACCAGGACTTATTTTGTTTTGCTTTTCAATTGTATGTGGGTATTATTGACACTTTCTCTCTAGTCTTTTCTGACATGCTATACGTCATTTCTTTAATCAAATTCTTAAAGCTCCAGTCTTGTTTTCAGGTAAAATATACATTAACTCATTAAAGAATGTCATATTAATGCTTAAAAGCACAAAAATAGAAAAAAAAAATACCGTACAAATTACAATCTCTCTTGTATTTTTTTTTTTCGGTGTAAATTCTGATCTAATGTGGTATCTTTTTTCTTTTATCATGTTTGTTTACTATGATAACTGTAAAATGTGTGAGCTTTATTAATTGTATCTTCCAAATATCATCTAAAGGTTTTATATTGTGTAACTTTCACTTAAGCGGCAATTGATTGTTTGCACAAAATCATAGTCGTATGGATAAAGCATTGTCGATGTCTAAAGCTGTGAGCCCTCACCCTCAATCTTATGTTCATTTTTTTCTTAATTGCACAAATATAATCATGTGTATAAACGGGCAAATCTCACAAACCGAAAGTGTTTTAGTAACAAATACAATATTTGTGAAGAGCACATGTAAATAATAAACATTGTTACATATTTTATTGTCTGTGGAAAACACTCAGTTATTTCCCCTGCATATATATTGCAAATTGATCTGATGAATATTGGAATGTCATGTGTGGTTTTCTGAAACATACAATATAGACATATTAACATCATCTAGATATAGAAAACCTACCTGACAAAAGTCTTGTCGTCCATCCCAGTTGTAAGAGCAACAAATAATAACTTGACTGCTAGTTGATCAAATGGAAAAGTAACAGAAGGTAGATTTTTCTGATGAATAATCTTTTGAACTGCATCTCAATCATCAAAAATACTGCAGAAGACCAAATGAAACCCGCATAGACCCAAGATTCTCAGAGATATCAGTCAAGTTTGGTGAAGGAAAAATCATGGTTTGGGGTTACATTCAGTATGGGGTGTGCGAGAGATTTGCAGAGAGGATGGCAACATCAACAGCCTGAGGTATCAAGACATTTGTGCTGCCCATTACATTACAAACCACAGGAGAGGGCAAATTCTTCAGCAGGATAGCGCTCCTTATCATACTTCGGCTTCCACATCAAAGCTCCTGAAAGCAAAGAAGGTGCTCCAGGATTGGCCAGCCCCGTCACAAGACATGAACATTATTGAGCATGTCTGGGGTAAGATGAAGGAGGAGGCATTGAAAATGAATCCAAAGAATCTTGATGAACTCTGGGATAGGCGATAAGACTGCAGTCCGGTTATTGGTAACATTTAAAATGTAAATTTTTTTACACTGTAAAAGATGCTGGGTTCCACACAATACCTTCATGTCGTCCAAACACAAAATGATTAAGTTAACTTCAATGTTTTTACAAATTTAAGTGGACTGAACATAACACAATTAAGTTGTCAAAAAAAGCCTTAAGAATTGTGTTGTTTCAACTCATTTTAAATACGTAGTTTGAACAAGCAGCAAAAGTCAGGCTTACAAATGAAACCTTGTTAACACTTAAACTCTGGCATCAGTATTTATTAAACACAGTTTGCTCATTTGCTTAATATAAAATTATTGATTTTTGTTCTACTTAATGGATTACATAACCCTCTAATCTGATGCTTTTGAACCAATTTTTTTCTGATGACAACAAAGACCGTAAAATAGTCCAGGAGGTACGTTTTTTAGCACTTTTTGTTTTTGCTGATCCACCAGAGGCCGCTGTGTATGCTTTTTCGGATCTCAAATTTTTCTTGCGAGTGCCATTCACGCCTGTTATTCTCGCGTAAATCCACCAGAGACCGCTGTCGACTGACAGACCAACCGATCGATACACCCACCCACCCCCTTCCCTAAACCTAACCGAGTGTTTTAATAGGCACCGATCGACCAGTGCCCAATGCCTTCCCTAAACCCAACCGACAGTGTTTTCAAAAGCAATCCAGAAAAAGAAAAGCCCTCGTCTGATTTTTACCACGTTTTCAGATCTTACCACATTCTCACCCTTATTTACTTGTTTATTTTGTTTTTTGATTTTTGTTTTGGTTTTACCTGCTTTCTGGAACCGTTCTTCATTGAACTCGAACCCAGTCGTTGCGGTCCAGTTCTCGGAAAAAAAAAAACAGAAGCTGTTGACGGCGTCATACTGCCCTGTAACATTCATTTTAAAGATGAAATGCAGCCATAAGCACTTCTGGCTACATAATTTGCGATCTCCAGAAATGTATACGAGGGTATGTTTTCATAATAAGCCTGTGTTGGTAATCTGTCAATGGGGTAAGCAAAGAAATCTGCCAACGTGGTAAACAATAGCTTGTTTAAAAGACTACTACTTACTTGCAGTGTGAATACTTTCCAGATACATTGTACATGTGCACTCTCAAACTTGTCTTAAAATTATCCGATGTAGTACAATGTCTGATTACCAAAGGTAAATTACTCCAAGACGAACTGCAAAAGAGAAGGCACCGTCCCCCTCAGACATTAAACAAGAATTGGGCATCTTTCAAGTAATGCTTGAAATGACTTTTATAAATCTGATAAACCAGCAAGAAGATATCGAAGATAATTTCAGGAAACAGGCAAGACCTTTAAAACAAACATTAAAAGTTTGTACTGCACCATCAAATTAACTGCAGCGAGGTAAACACTGGTGCAATCTGACCTGCTTCATGGCCCCAGTCAAAAGCCTAGCTGCTGCAATTTGTAAAGGCTGCGGAGCATTCAATAAAAAAAGAAGCTCCAGATAAAAGAGTTAAAGCCTGAATGACTTGCTTCAGGTCATTAAATAACAATAAGACTCTTAATAATAATAATAATAATAATAATAATAATTCCTTACATTTATATAGCGCTTTTCTGGGCACTCAAATCGCTTTACACATAGAGGGGAATCTCCTCATCCACCACCACTGTGTAGCATCCACCTGGATGACGCGATGGCAGCCATTTTGCGCCAGACCGCACACCACACACCAGCTGATTGGTGGAGAGGAGACAGAGTGACGAAGCCAATTGTGATATAGTGATGGTTAGGAGGCCATGATAGACAGAGGCCAGTGGGCAGATTTGACCAGGATGCCGGGGTTAAACTCCTACTCTTTTTTCGAAGGACATCCTGGGATTTTTAATGACCACAGAGAGTCGGGACCTCGGTTTAATGTCTCATCCAAAAGACGGCGCTCACTGAGCGGTATAGAGTCCCCGTCACTATACTGGGGCATTAAGACCCACACAGACCGCAGGCTGGGCGCCCCCTGTTGGTCTCGCAAACACCACTTCCGGCAGCAACCTAGCTTTCCCATGTGATCTCCCATGCAGGAACTGACCGGGCGCAGCTCTGCTTAGCTTCAGTGGGCGACCATGTGAGAGTTGCAGAGAGCTAGCTGCCGGTATTCTCGCAATGCATCTGAAAAAAATAAAGACTTTATAAAATAAAGACACCACTTTTATTTAACGTGTCAAAAATCACCCAAATTCTTTGCTTGCTTATTTACATTTGAGGCAAATGGGTCAAACCGATCTGTTTTTCGGTTGAAGTCAAAATTATTAGCCCTCCTGTCTTTTTTTTTTTTTTTTCTTTTTCAAATATTTCCCAAAGGGCTTCCCAACTTTACTTGCAGGTGAGGTGACATAAAGGAGCCAAAAGTTGCTATTTTAATTTAATTTCAAGAGTTCACACTTAGTTGATGATTGATAATAAAGCATGTTTGGCATGCTGTCCCAGGAGAGAGCCTTGAGCTTATAAGATCCTCGAGCCCTGGGCGAGAGGGGAGTTTTAGCTTAGGTATGTCTCAAGGACTCCCCTGCTTGTTACGGTTAATGGATTAGGAATTGCTATGAGAGATAGCTGGCTAAGAGTTTGTCTGATGCCAGTTTGGATTGGTCAATTTACTTATGTCACATGTCTTTGGACTGTGTGAGGAAACTGGGAAACCCGGGGGGAACTCGTGCAAGGACCGGGAGCACATATAGACTCTGCAAAGAAATGTCGACTGGCCTGGTATGGACTCGAACCAGTGACATTCTAGCTGTGAGGCAACAGTGCTAACCACTGGGCCACCGTGCCGCCCTATCTGGAAAAAGGAGGAGGAGTAGGGGTGGAAGGGGGGAATCTTCAAGACGAAGATAACTGAGGTGAGAAACTCTGGTTATTTATAGTGATTCATCTGATTAGCGCATCATGTCACCAGCCGTGAGCATGTGATCCTCTCGAAGTTAGTTTATAAATAAACCGCACTAAAATGATGTGATTTCCACTATTTAATTGTACATAAGTCATTAAAGTATTTAATGGAGTAACCTCATCTGCCTTGTATTGTAACTGTGGTGGCTATTTTAAACTGGGCCTGCAACAAGAAAATGAGGGGGATCAGTTTTGCTACATACATACACACTCTACTCGATATTGTGTAGGTGGTGAATGTATGAATAAACAATTGGCAACAGAATATTTTCCAACATATACTGATTATTGAGCTATTCACACAGTATAATTCAGCACATACCAACAGAGAATAAGTATGAATGTCCAACAGGGATACTGATGAATGATTCTGTTTCATAGAGAGAACAGTCAAAATGACCCATTTTATCTGTTCAGGAAATTATGAGATAGTACTGGAGCTCCTATTTTTGTAGGCCAGCCAGGAGTCCTTTGAATGAAGTGTTTGCTGCAACCTTTAGAAGAACCAAGCTTTAAAGTACACATGAAATCAAAGCTAACCATATTGATTTTGTTAGCTCACATACTTCATGCAGGTCATAATCATAATCGTTTTCGGTTAAAGTCTCAGGTTACATCCGTCTGAGGTATTTGCCTTCAACTGTCAGTTTTGACAGCGCTATGACAGCAAATAGAAATGGTGAGGAGGAGTCTGTTAGGTTGTAATAACTCACCCCAAACCCATTTTCCGATCTAAATGAAATGTCTACTTTACCACATCCAATCAGCTCGCAGTAGGAAGTAAGCATGCCCACTGTTTTCTCATTTAATATTCCGTTTCTTTATGAACTGCATCACAATTAGGGATGTCCTGATACAACATTTTAACTTCCGATACGATACCGATATTGCAGCCTTCAATACGAACCGATACCGATACAAATCCGATACAATAATCAGCACAAATCATGAATACTTTACTTTTACCTATTACGTTGAGTGGAATGTATGAACGGCTAGAGCAAACTGAGAACAAAAGTCAGCAACAGTAAGTATGGAAAAAAACGACCAATTTATTAACTATTGGTTGCATAAATGTGAACCTTTTACATAAGAATATATAAAAAAGAATTAATATTAAGACCCTGAAAAATATCTTAATTGAATAAACAAAAATATCGTTTTTAAAGAGCAAAATACTAATTAAAGGTCACTTCAGTTATTTATTTTTTACCATCAGCAAATGATAGAAACAGCTGAGAGCAGGAACATAAGAAAATAATATATATTGTTAACTGACCAACTGCTAAAGGTTGAGTGTCCAAAGTTAGAATTTTACACACAGCTTCTTTTTTTTATACTTTATTTTTATTTCTCTTTTTTTAAAGAAAAAACAAGGAAAAAAGATACAAATAATAGATTTAAAAATAAATAAAGAAATAATAATAATAATAATTAATTAATTAATTAATTAATTAATGATAATAAATAAATAAATAAATAAATAAATAAATAAATAAATAAATAAATAAATAAATAAATAAATAAATAAATAAAGAAATAAATAAATAAATAAATAAATAAATAAATAAATAAAGTTGTACAATAAAACACCGGAACTTAAATGAACAGTTGACCGGTCGCATATTTCCTTACAGGTCACATTAACAAATACATATAGAAATCAGATTACACTGTGTGAAGGCATAAGTACAATCCATTTCTCCCAATATTGTAGGTATTTGTCCATTTGTAGTTAAGGAAAAAGTCATCCTCTCCATATTTTGAACATTAAATATCCAACCATTCAGATTTTGTAGGGGGTTCCAGTTGTAGCCACTTTCGAGTCACAGTTTTCTTACTGGTTGCTAGGAGTATTTTTAATAAGGAGCCTGATGCCTTGCGTCATCGATGATGCGACTGTTCGGTTTAACAGAACACTCACACTTGTCAAACGAACCGAGAAATGGGGGTCAAGCGTGCCTAGGCACGGTTCGGAGAGCCTAGTGTGAGTACACCTATAGTCTCTCTGGGGCCCTAAGCAAAGTAGGGGGCCTTCCGTATATTGTGGAGCCCTACGCACCTTGCATAGTCTGCGTATAGGGCGAATCAGTACTTTAAATTCTAATCCATAATTTAAAAAGGTTAAATTCATTTCCTCTACATCAGGGCTGCTCAACCCTGTTCTTGGAGATCGACCTTCCTGCAGTTCAGCTCCAACCCTGATCAAACACACCTGAACCAATTAAATAGGACCTAAACAGCACTTGATAATTACCGACAGGTGTGTTTGACATGGGTTGCAACTGAAATCTGCAGGAAGGTAGATCCAAGGAACAGGGTTGAACACCCCTGCTCTACACTAAAAGGTCTATATTTTGTTGCTAAAAAGACTATTACGTTGATAATATCATACCACAGTTTCTAAAAAAAACTACATTCATCATACACACCATTTCCATATTTACCCATTGTTAAATCTAGTCCTGCTTCTTTTGATAATTTAACAGCTGTTTCATTAAATCCATATTTTCACAATAACTACCAGGACCCAATAAATATGTACATTACCCTCTCAATCTGTACAACACTGTATAAATTTCCATTCGCAAGACTTTGTAGACATCATACTGATGAGGGATCTGAACATTTTACAGCCTGTTTGGCCCATTGGAGCTACAAAACCCTTACTCCACGGTCCTTTTTATTCAAAATTGAGGTGTGCTCCTGCTGCCCCCTAGTGGCTGAACATGGAACTAAATCAGATACAATAAACCATTTAAAAGCATCTGTTACTTCTTTGTAAGGTAAGGTTGCATATGGTGTACATAACAAATAAATAAACAAATTCATAAACAAATAAATGTGTTGTTGTTGATATATAAATATAAATTTTAGTTAGCTGTGCAGGGTGTTTTTTGTGGCATTTGCGATTAAAAAAATACATCCAAGCTATTTTTGCAAATTTCATTTTTAAATCGAAGCAACTTAAATCCAAGTCAATCACATCTTAGTGATCAATAAAACTGCTAATGAAACATGAGGCAGAATTGTCCAGTTCAGCTATTTATTGTAATTAATATGCTGTACTAAATAGAAATAAATCATAGTATATAACAACAAAACCAATAAAACCAAGGGTTACACATTTAAAACACTATAGTCATTTATATTAAAGGGAAATATTTAGGAATAAGCATTATATTGTATATATATTTACAACTCTTCATTAATAAATTACACTACATAATGTAGTATCATTAGTAACTATCATGGACTAATAGTAATAACCATAGTAAACTTTATCCTTTACTACAGTACAAATTATATATATATATATATATATATATATATATATATATATATATATATATATATATATATATATATATATATATATATATATATATATATATATATATACAGAGAGAGAGAGAGAGAGAGAGAGAGAGAGAGAGAGAGAGAGAGAGAGAGAGAGAGAGAGAGTCATCTTTCCATGAAGCAAATTTCTCATGTGAAATGTCTCTTTTCGTGTAGCCTAATTGGTTGGCGACGTCATCAGAGCGAGAGTTGGCAGTAACTCACCAAAAAGTTTGTTGTCGACCACCAAAAAACAGGAAATCGCCAATCTCGCCATCATAAGGATTTACTTTCATTGGCTAGACAACGACCTCACAGCTCGGTGAATGTCAGTGCCTTCAGTTATTGATCCGCGATCTGTAAATGTAGCTTGTGTGGACGCTACTGCGCTACTTGATTAATAAAATAGCTTCGCTACGGTGAAAAGCTATTTGATTAATAAAGTAGCTACGCTACCACATCGCTACTGAGAAATGTAGTTAAGCTAGCTACAACCCAACACTGTTAATGTGATAAAATTGCTTTGGCCAGAGTCTGTTGGTGCCCTGGATTTCACAAATCGATAACTTTGGGAGTCATAATATATCATTCGAAATGAAAGGGTCTGTTTTCATTTCTGTACACTCACGATAACGACAAAAAACATTAGCCTTCATTAAACAAAGAAAGGCTAGCCAAGGTTACATACCTGCAGATGCTTCCGCATGCTTTCCAGCTGCAAAGAGGATTAGACATTGTGCACAGTGAATCAAAAGCATCAGAATAGCAGCACTTTAATAAATGGCCATAGCAGAAGGTATCGTGCATATCAAGAACAGGCAAAGCAACAGATCAATATTATTCAACATATCCCAGATTTTTAAAGAATATTTTTAGATGTAACCCCATTTGTAATCTTTAACATTTTCTGTAACTGTAATTTAGTTACACATTTTTCCTCAGTAACTGTAACGAATTACTGTTACTTTTATTTTGTAATTAAATTACGTAACGCATGTTACATGTAACTAATTACTCCCCAACACTGCACATGGCAGGTACATATTGGGCCAAGGACGAATGTAAAATGTACAGCGATTAAATATGCCGCCCAAAAAACATCCAGCTGTATGCTACATACAACTATAACAAGCGACTCAAACCACCTTTGCTGGTGTTTTGTTTTTTTCTGAACGCCTCCTTAATGTACAAGTGGTTCAAACTCGCTAATTTTGAGGCGGGAACCGGCGGACATGCAACAACTTTAACCATGAGGTAAACATAAAACAAAACTTTCCATCCGGAGCTCCTTCACGGGACTCGGCACTTGTAAACACTCACTCCAATGAACTCGCACGGCTCTCGGCCCCGCCCACACTCGTCAGCGCTACCAAGCCGACCAATCACAAAGCTTGCGCTAAGCGTCGTTGCTACGTCATTGCTCTCATATACACACACACAGCACCACGGCGGATGCGCTTTCTCTCATTCCCACACACACAGCATCACAGCGGATGCGCTCTCTCTCGCTCTCATTCACACACACACACACACACACGCACACACACACACACACACACACACACACACACACACACACACACACACACACACACACACACACACACACACACACAACAGCACCACAGCGGATGCGCTCTCTCTCATTCACACACACACACACATACACAACAGCACCACAGTGGATGTGCTCTCTCTCATACACACAGCATCACGGCGGATGCGCTCTCTCTCATTCACTCACACACAACAGCACCACGGCGGATGTGCTCTTTCCCATTCTCACACACACACACACACACACACACACACACAACAGCACCACGGCGGATGCGCTCTCTCCAATTCAAACACACACACACACACACAGAAAACAGCACCAGATGCGCGCTCTCTTGCTTGCTTGATTGCTCACTCTCATTCACACAAACACACACACACACACACACACACACACACGCACACACACACACAGGATTAAGACACTGGTCTTACCTTTACTTGTAAATGAAGTCTTGACATGACTTGAATTACTCTGAAATGATCGAATTATCTTCTGTCCTGTCCTTTGAAGCAAGTCCTTTAGCTCCAGCATTGGTCGTCCATTATTCACGTTTTGATTGAAAGTCTAATTTTGAGAAATTTTTATGCTGATATCCGCGATTTTTGCAGTCAGTCAGAGCAATACATAAAATAGCAAGCTATTGAACTATACTGCGTAAAAAGAGTAACCACTGAATAAGAATAACGCGAGCTCACGCGCGCCCTCCTCAGTGCGGCAGAGCTACTGCCTGCCTCACCCCCACACCTCATGTCTTTTCAGTGCGGCTTTATGTCAAATTCTAACACTAAAATAAATAAGTGACAGACTACGGTGGCCGAGAGAGCTTAACGCGCTGCAATTTAAGAAAGCACATGCAATTACAAAAAAACAATAAAGTAAATAAACGATCTTCATCAATTTGACAGCACACCTGTTGCAAATTGGTCAACACAATTGGTCAACACAAACAAGTGAAGAAGCGCGCTGCAAATTGGTCACAACATAAACACCTGAAGAAACGCTCTGCAAATTGGTCACAACACAAACAACTGAGGAAACGCACAGCAAATTGGTCACAACACAAACAACTGAGGAAACGCACAGCAAATTGGTCACAACACAAACAACTGAGGAAACGCACAGCAAATTGGTCACAACACTTGCAAATATCCACGTAACACAACGGAAATGTTTGAAGGGGACCCAAAAACATGACGGACCTTGCTGAGAAATGGATGTGTTATAATGCCGTGACTGTTGCTCTGTGAAGTGGTTGCAGCCATGGTGGTCTTTGAAAGGTGAGTTGTTTTTCGTTTATTTTAATGTCCTGATTACTCGACATAATAACAGAGGTAAAGTTGGTTTTATATTCACACATTCGTTCATTTTACTGTCTCTATATTGTTTACCACGCTAATTTGGCTATTCGGTCAGAATTAGCATGTAGTCTGACTTCAAAACAGCATTAGCACTATCTTATTGACCAAACAATAATGTGTTTTGATAATCATTGGCTGCTAATTTGATTTCACGATTTAGAATTTGCAAACAATACTTTTCTGAAATGATATTATTAAGGAGAATGTCTGAATTTCTGAATATAAAACCAACTTTACCTCAATGACATAATAACATTGACTTAATAACTATGAAGAGATCAGTGCCATCCCAACAGATCACCAGAAGAACAAACAGATCAACACAAATAAAAAAATTCATAAGGACACAATAAATAGGCTGTCATAACTTCTCTATGTTGCTGCTGCTACTTATTTACTGTTATTTAAGGCTTGAATAATGTCAATGTTAAAGGGATAGTTAACTCAAAACTGAAATTCTGTCATTATTAGTTCAACCCTCATTTTTACAAACCTGTGTGGGGTTTTTTTCTGTGGAAAGCAAAAGAAGATATTTTGAAAAATGCTAAAAACCAGTAGTCATCCATTGACTTCCATAGGAAAAACAAATACTATAACATTCATCACAATATATATATGTTGTGTTCAATCTCCTAAAGCTTTGGAACCACTTGAGCGTGTATATAAATAGTGAATGTACTGAACTATGCCAATAAGATACATTTTTAAGCACAGTTACTTTACATGCCCAGCAGAGGTCATCATTGCTTTACCAATGGCCTAAAAATTGACACGTTCACAAAAGTTCAGACATTTGGATTCATTTACAATATGTTTGAAAATGATTGTGTTAATCTGTGATATAATACAAGTATCATGCAGAGGTCCATCAAAAAGCACAACTATAAACTTAAGTCAGAAAGTACAAGCAAATATCTGTGTAAATAATGACAGATGATTCCGTCCAGGGAAAATACTTGAAGCTCTTTTAGCAGGTGCAAAGAAGTAGAACGCCTGCTGCTTCTGTAATGAGCTTCCTTATTCACACGTGATGGTACAGCTGTAGCGTAGAAGCATAGGTCCACAACGTCCAGCATTCCTATTGGGAATTTACAACATCATTATCACAACAAAAGAATACAAGTAGACAATTAAATAAAGAACAATACTGCACACTATAACAGTAATCTT
This sequence comes from Danio aesculapii, assembly GCF_903798145.1. Classification (NCBI taxonomy): domain Eukaryota; kingdom Metazoa; phylum Chordata; class Actinopteri; order Cypriniformes; family Danionidae; genus Danio; species Danio aesculapii. The sequence continues at coordinate 4,596,654 of NC_079455.1, forward strand.
CAAGTGTCCAATATATAATCAGCTTAAAATAAAAGAACATGTTTATGGTTTTGTTTTTGCAGCATTCATTTGAATCTAAGTCATCTAAGCAGATAAGTTTATATGTTGCAATTTACTGAAGTGGACAGGTTGTCAGCTCTGAACTTATGTGGATATAACATTTGTTCTTGAACCACCTTGTTGCCCTGCTCAAACAGTATGTAAGTATGGTTAACACTTTCTTTTACAACCCAAAAAAAGCACTGCGTAAGTACAGTGTACGTTGTATTTTGCTGCATGTATAGTTTAAGTATAAAGAACGTATGTGTAGGTGTAAGGGAACAAACTGTAATGCTTGGGTAATAAGGGGATAACAACCAGATATGCAACATGCAAAGTACCATATAAGTACACTGAATTTATGCTGTACTTTTCTATAAATTGCAAAGGATCAGATCATACTGTTCGGGTAGTAAGGGGATAACAATAGATATGCAATACGCAAAGTACCATGTAAGTATATTGAATTTACGGTGTACTTTTCTATAATTTGCAAAGGATCAGACCATTGGGTAATAAGGGGGTAACAATAAGATATTCAACACGCAAAGTACCATGTAAGTATATTGAATTTACGCTGTACTTTTCTATAAATTGCAATGGAACAGTCCATAATATTTGAGTAATAAGGGGGTAACAATAAGATATTCAACACGCAAAGTACCATGTAAGTATATTGAATTTATGCTGTACTTTTCTATAAATTGCAATGGAACAGTCCATAATATTTGAGTAATAAGGGGGTAACAATAAGATATTCAACACGCAAAGTACCATGTAAGTATATTGAATTTACGCTGTACTTTTCTATAAATTGCAATGGAACAGTCCATAATATTTGAGTAATAAGGGGGTAACAATAAGATATTCAACACGCAAAGTACCATGTAAGTATATTGAATTTACGCTGTACTTTTCTATAAATTGCAATGGAACAGTCCATAATATTTGAGTAATAAGGGGGTAACAATAAGATATTCAACACGCAAAGTACCATGTAAGTATATTGAATTTACGCTGTACTTTTCTTTAAATTGCAAAGGAACAGACCATAATGTTCGGGTAGTAAGGGGATTACAATAGATATGCAACACGCAAAGTACCATGTAAGTATATTGAATTTATGCTGTACTTTTCTATAAATTGCAAAGGAACAGACCATTGGGTAATAAGAGGGTAACAATAAGATATTCAACACGCAAAGTACCATGTAAGTATATTGAATTTATGCTGTACTTTTCTATAAATTGCAAAGGAACAGACCATAATGTTTGGGTAATAAGGGGGTAACAATAAGATATTCAACACGCAAAGTACCACGCAAGTATATTGAATTTACGGTGTACTTTTCTTTAAATTGCAAAGGAACAGACCATTGGGTAATAAGAGGGTAACAATAAGATATTCAACACGCAAAGTACCATGTAAGTATATTGAATTTATGCTGTACTTTTCTATAAATTGCAAAGGAACAGTTCATAATATTTAAGTAATGAGGGGGTAACAATAAGATATTCAACACGCAAAGTACCTTGTAAGTATATTGGATTTACGGTGTACTTTTCTATAAATTGCAAAGGAACAGACCATAATGTTTGGGTAATAAGGGGGTAACAATAAGATATTCAACACGCAAAGTACCACGCAAGTATATTGAATTTACGGTGTACTTTTCTTTAAATTGCAAAGGAACAGTCCATAATATTTGAGTAATAAGGGGGTAACAATAAGATATTCAACATGCAAAGTACCATGTAAGTATATTGAATTTATGCTGTACTTTTCTATAAATTGCAAAGGAACAGACCATAATGTTTGGGTAATAAGGGGGTAACAATAAGATATTCAACACGCAAATTGAATTACTTCAGCCACCGTGCTGCCATTTCTATACTCATATTAGAATAATAATGTTATTACCCACTGATTAAATTGAATATATTGAATTTACGGTGTACTTTAAGTATCGTATACATATAAAGAATATTGCAAGGGTGGTGACAACCTAACGCAACCTGCAAACACCTGCGTAAGTACATTAATAATAGTACTCTCAGAACAGTAAATGCAACTGTTGCATTTCAGTGATTGTATAGCTGATGTTTTTGTAGAAAAATGTAGTGTAATTTTGTCTTCAATCTATTTAAACTGCTGCTGTAGTTTTCTCTCTTCTTACTGTTCAAATTGAAGTCCAGCTTCTTCCCTCCTTGTTCCCTATAGTTAAAGGGTAAATACTTACACTAGGAACACTACACTAGGAGTGTTGAAGCTGGCTTCTGCTAAATGAAACTGCAAAACTATCTTCAGTAAACTTTATTTATTTGAGTCTCTGACTCCGGCTCTTCTTCATCTGACAGACTGCTCATTCTTTGGGTTAAAACTGTAAGTGATCCCTCCGTTCATCTGACACACCAGACAGTTAATCTTCATCACCAACAGTCTCCTAACCAGAATCATCAATTTGTCAAGTCAGATCACCTTTATTTCTGTAGCACATTGTGTCAAACTGCTTTACAAGGATGAACAGTATAAAATAAAATGAAGATAAAACAACATTGTGGTCCACATGTAACTGCTCCATTCCCTCATTCAAGCCAAAAGGGTTTTTATAAGCCCCTGTTTACTAAATAATAACAAAAAAGTGACTTTGCGGAAGATGAAACTGTGTTCAAATGACTAAAGGTGTAAACATTTACCCTGTAAGACTAACAGAGAGACAATTTGAGCAAACATTGGAGAGAAACTCTAGAGATTTAGTTGCTTACATATAAAATGAAGTAAATGTCTGCCCAGTGTTTTGGTGGTTGAGTCAGGTTTTAGAAGGTACACAGTGTCAGGTAATGCGACAATACCTCACGAAAACAAGTACAAAGCACTTGTCCTCACTGTAGAGGCACATTCAAAAGCACCACAACCTGCTCTAATCCCTTTGGCTAGAGTTGCTGACACTGGCTAACCTTTTAGAATAGGCCCTCTCTCATGCTGTGGGAAGGTCACTGCATCTTACCCAAACGGTCCATGTGCAGTAACACCACTGCGCTACTCACTGTTTTTAAGAAGACAACCCAAATCTACCATTAACCCATACTGCTGAGAGGAGCCAGGTCAGTGGATACTCTATATTTTTGATACTGAATTATTGTCATGTGCCCATTCAAAACATGTTTAGAAACATATTAGTCTTTAACATGCTATAATTACAACTGCACTCTGATATATATATATATATATATATATATATATATATATATATATATATATATACACACACACACACACACACACTCTAAAAACGTTAACTCAATAGTTGGTGCTTTGTTGGGTTATTTTGAACCTTTTTATTAATAACTCAGTTGGGTTAAATGTTTGGTGCTTTCCTTGGTTATTTTAGCCTTTGTTGGGTTATTTATTTAGTAACTCAACCAGTTGGGTTAAAAATTTAGAAATTTTACAGTCAACTGATTGTAAACAGCCGTATTAATATGCACAAGTAGTGTTGTTTTTGCGTTATAAAGTTTATTTTAGCTCTAACGCAATAATGTTGTTGTTTTTTATCAAATTACCTCTCTGTGTCGTGTTTTTTTATATCTGTTTTAACAGCACTCTTAATTTGACGATACAAACGCAAACGTATAGACGATCTATACACGGATAAAAGTGCTTTCTCTACCTCCGTGTTCATTTCTACAGTTCTTTTTTTTTTTTTTTTTTTTTGGAGGGAATGATACACATATTTAAAATATTAGAGGTTAAGCCCCTTTTTTGCCAAAAATAACCCAACAAATTGGTTATTTTGTAACCCAAATTGTTGGGTTAACCTTAACAACTCAATGGATAGGGTTAAAATAACACAACAGCAGGTCGGTGCCAAAACAACCCATCATTGGGTTACCCGTTGGGTTATTATTTAACCCAACCATTTTAAGTGAGTAGTTATTTAATATGTTTCCTACCTGAGTGACGTGAATAATTGCTCACTCGCTACATTTTGAAGCTATTTTCAATCAAAGTTTTTGATTACATTTGGTCGCCACATTGATGTCGAGTTACTATATGCAGTTCATTTCAACTGTGGTCTATTTTAACACCTGTAGTGAATCCAAAGGAATTAAAAAAGAAAAAATGACTGAAGGTGATCGGGAACTTTCAGCTTTGATTCAGGAGCTCTGGGACAATGACACCAACCGCCTGAGACCTGGGATCGATTATCGCATTTCTCTACAGGTAATTTTGAAATGATCCTTTTGTTCATTTTTGAGGTATACTAAATAATAAATGGGTAATGCTGATTAATATTTGGAATCTGCTTTCTGTTACACTCTTAACTTTTACAATGCAAGTGACATAAATTTTCTATTTTGTGTTTGTTGACCTAAGGTCATAAGGTCAAAGTGCACCTATTTAACACAAACACTGAAATGGGTATTGTTCCTGAGTGCTGTTTTTAGAAACAATTCAAAGTGGCACTTTTATACATGGCTGAAAAACATCAACTTTAATGCTTATTAGGTTGGACATTATACTATTATGTTGACATTATACGCCAGGGCTTTGTCATGGGGGCCAGTTTATGAAAAGCATCCCAAATGAGGGGTCGGAGAGATTTGACTTGCAATATGAGTGAGGACACAACAGCAACATAAGCTGTATTTTTGCTCTCTAAGACACGCACGCTGGCTTTTTCTACGTTAAAATCTAAATATATTATATTTTGAAACTACATAACATCACTGCATTGTACAATGTGGCTTTTTTTTACAAAAATATTCAAATGTTGTATTTCGTAGCACAACAAAGTCAGTGTATTGCTCAGGTAGGCTTCTTCTACATTCAGACACATTCATATGTTGTGCTTTAAACTGAGGAACAATTAGGGATGCAACGATTAGAGATTTTGGTTGTACGATTATAGTCTGAAGAATAATCATGGTTTCGTGGTTATCACTATTATTTTGCATTTATTACATTCAAAACAATACTAATTTAGAAAACCCTAGTATATTTTAAAACGTTTATTGCTGCTCACTAACCAAACACACACAAAATATTAATAAAACAAACAATAGTCCATTTCTCTCTTTGAACTTAAAAATAAATGAAAGTCTTTGATTTAAACGAGTGATAATTTTACAATGAAAATAAATGACAGAACAATGAATAAAATAAGAAGAAATAAAAAATAGTATTTGCCTAATGTTGATTTAAGCTATATATTAGCTAAGAATTTAAATAAACTGTTGTTATTATCTGCGTTCATACGTACATAATCATTTGTAATAATTCGTCTAACGTATCTTTTGTTTACACTGCACTGAAAGACAACTCTCACCACTACAGCGTGAGAGAATTTCTACTGTGTGTGCCTGTTTTGTCAGTTTAGTGGCGTACGAAATTGTACGATTTTAAAAAGGAGGCGTGGCACCTAACCCCACCCCTAAACCCAACCGTCATTTGGGGATGAGCAAATCGTACTGAATCTTACGAATTAGATTGTACGAATTCATACGAATTAGCCACTAAGTCAAAAAGTTACGAATTGCCCTGAGATTGTGTTGCAAGGACGCGAGTGCGTCATTCTGCTTGCGAGCCGTGCGCGCACCGCTCCCAATATGCGCACGTCTCTATTGGAAATGATGAACTTGGATGCGGAAAAGACGCAATATGTGAACTGCCTGCTGCTATAGTTAATCCAATGTGCGTGCGTCTTAGCCTCGGTATAAGCTCGGAACTTTAAACTAGCACACAGTTGACATAACTTTGTTTAGCTGCAGCAGTTTTGTTCCATGCAACAGAAACGTGCCGTTGAGAAGCCTTTACGACTAAATAACCATAATGAATAAAGCGCGGTTAATAGTGAAATTAGGCTAATCATTGCATCCTTATTAATCATATCAGTGCATTGTACAAAAGGTCTTTTCTACAAACATATCCATATGTTTTTGCCTGCCCGCGCCACTCGCTTAATGTTACCTCACTCCCTCTCTGCGCAGCCTTCAACTGTAGCTCATGCTGTATTGAGCAGACGCACGTCACTTCATAACTATAGCGGACGTTTCTTCGACTGAACTAAATTTTATTTTTGATGTCTTGGTCACTTTATTTGGACGGCAAGAACAAATTGCCTCAGGGGCCGGGTTCGCCTATTGAATAGCCCTGTTATACGCATTGCAATTACGTCATTTAACTAAAACTAACTGGCTGAATTGCAAAGATAAGAAATAAATTGTAGCTCAAAGTATTGATCATGTCAACATTTCAGATTAAAGTCCGTAATCTACATACTGTTTTTCAGCTTTCATGCTAACCTGCTATAGAAACACACTTGAAACATTCCCATACTCATTCATTCATTTTCCTTTGGCTTAGTCCCTTATTTATCAGGGGTCGCCACTGTGGAATTAACCACCAACTATTCCAGCATATGTTTTACGCAATGGATGCCTTTCTAGCCCCAACCCAGTACTGGAAAACACCCGTACACTGTTGCATTCACACACACTCGCTACATACTCTTTAATTTGTCCAATTCACCTAGAGCGCATGTGTTTGGACTGTGGGGGAAACTGGAGCTCTCAGAGGAAACCCACGGGGAGAACATGCAAACTCCACAGAGAAACGGCACCTGGCCCAGCCGGGACTCCAACCAGCGACCTTCTTGCTGAGGCAACAGTGCTAACCACTGAGCCACCGTGCTGCCATTTCTATACTCCTATTAGAATAATAATGTTATTACCCACTGATTAATAGCTTGTTTAGCTATGCCAGCATTGTATGAACAATATATCAATATGCCTTTGGAAGTTCTTCACGCTTTTCTTTATCTCGCAGGGTAAAGCAGGTGATCTGGCAGGTGTTCCCGATGACAATGATGGAGCAGGGATGCCTTTGTTTTCATTTGTTGATGAAAACATTTTCAAAAAGGAGACTTTCTTAGGTAGGAAATATATATCTGATACTTATCTAGTTAATCCAAAACTGAAAATCATTCACTCACCCTTTACTTGTTTCAAACCATTATAAGTTTCTGTTGTTAAACATAAAAATGTGATACTTTGGAACCATTATTGGAACCATTGACTTCCATTGCATTTGTCTTTCTTACTAGGGAAATTGTTTTTACTTGTCTAAAGTAAAGTAGCTCATTACTTTTCACAGTGTATGCGCTTGCAGCCCTGTAGTCCATTGTTTTGGTTGACATGGACCCCTTCATGACTGAATCCATAACATGCATACACATGATTCATAAAGTGCGGTTTATTTATAAACTAATTTTTAGAGGACCACGTGCTTCTGATTGATCACGGCTGGTCTCACATCAGTTTCAGATACCGCGCCAATCAGATGAATACTAACACACTGTAAATAACCAGAGTTTTTGACTTCAGTCATCTTCGTCTTGAAGAATCCCCCTTTCTACCCTTACTCCTCCCACTTCTCCTGATAGGGCAGCATGGCAGCCCAGGGGTTAGAACTGTTGCCTCACAGCAAGAACGCCACTGATTCGAGCCCTTACCGGGCCAGGCTGCGTTTCTGTGCAGTTAGCATGTTCTCCCCATGCTTGCATGGGTTTTCCCCGGTTTCCTCCCACCGTCCAAACACATACCAAATAAATAAATTGACTAATCCAAAGTGGCATCAGAAGTCAAGCCCTTAGCCAGCTATATCTCTTGGCTATTCCTAACAAATTCACAAGCAGGGGAGCTCTTGAGACCTTCCTGAGCTTAAACTCTCCTCTTGCACGTCAAACGGGAGGGAGCCCAAGGCTTGAGGATATTCTGAGCTCAGGGCTCTCTCCCGGGACAGCATCAGCTGTGTGAACTCTTGAAATGATGTTTTACTAGTTTACACAGAGATAAGCACATCATTTTCCAAACCTGGACTTTGAAAATGATGATTGGGCCAGTATAATGTTGTAACCAAGTAGATATGAAAGCTTGGTTCCATATACCTTTAGTTTATAGCATTCAGACTCTTTTTCTTTCTCACATTTATAGGTATATATATCCTGAATTCTGTCTTAACAAGCAAATATGAGTTTCTATCACAATTCGGGTGGCAATGTGGCTCAATGGTTAGCACTGTCGCCTTACAGCAAGAAGGTTGCTGGTTTGAGTCCCAGTTGAGCCAGTTGGCATTTCTGTATGGAGTTTGCATGCTCTCCAGTTTATCCCACAGTCCAAAAAGATGCGTTATAGGTGAATTGGATGAATTACATTGGCCGTAGTGTAAGAGTGCGTGTGAATGTGAGAGTGTATGGGTGTTTCCTAGTACTGGGTTGCAGCTAGAAGGGCATCCTCTGCATAAAACATATGCCCAAGGAAAATGAATGAATGTCACAATTCTGAAAAAAATATTTTATATAATTTTTATTTCAGAGATGTAAATGGGCTTTCAGAGACATAACTCATAAATAGTTATCAGTTTATAGTTGAAAATGGTGTTGTGTAAATGCCCCCTAATAAGTCTGCAATTAGTGGTCGAGATACCTAGTATCTCAAAATGTAGATGTATAGATGTAGAAGACTTTGGTATAATTGGAAAATAATATGGATCTAAGCAAGTATCCAAGAGATGATGCTGAAATGTATTATTTACATAATTATGTTGTGTCTTTTCAGCTTTCATCTCACTTCTGGACAACTATGAAAGTGATACTGGTGAACCAGAGATTGTCACACCAGAGGAAGAAATGGAAAACCATAGGTTCTTGGATTCAGTCATTAAGACCCCCACTATGAAGGTAATAAATGAGTAAAGTAAGACCCAATCCCAATTCCACCCCTTAGCCCTTCCCCTTACCCCCGTTTTGCGCGTGCATGCCAAGGGGTAGGGGTGTCCCAATTCTCTTTAGCTTGAAGGCGTAGGGCTAAGGGGAAGGGGTGAATACCCCTTCAAGAAGATTTTTCAGGCCCACACTCGAAACCAAGGGGTAAGAAAATTTCCCAGAATACTCCAGGCACAACAGCAGTATTGCTAAACCCGGAAGGAGATCCACAAATTAGTATTTTTTTTGTCATTTATTAAGAATTTTTACGACAAACAAACATAAGTTTTAATCATAGACTGTAAAATATATGGACGTTGTATCCGTGACGTCACCCATAGGTTTCTGAACACTGCAAAAGAAGCTACAAGTAGGCGCGGCCAACCGTCGCCATTTTGGTCTCGCGTCATCGCACCCACGGCGGGATACCAAACAAGGGCAAAGAGGCGGAGAGTGAGCGGAGCTCCAGACACCTGCTGGCACTTTGCTTAGACCTGGCAGACAGACTTTACTTTGGGAGAAGCGCTTGATACTTTATTACCTGCGACTCGTTTGTGTTCTGACCACATGTGCTTGGCTGTACACTATATCAATAAAGTGTTTAGACTTTTAAAAACACTGTAGTAATACATTGAACCACTAAGCATTGCTCTTATGATGTTTTTCTACAGGAGGAAAATGCAAATTACTTCCAAACACTTCAGATATAGTGTGTTAGTAAATGCAAGACTATTGATGAGCTCCAGGCATAACACTGTATGATAACGCTTCAGATGACTGTTCTAGAGCCTACAGCTAATCAATCTGTCACAATCTGGAGTGCTTTACGGGTCTAAAGAACATTATAAATGATAAATGATCTTAAAACACACACATGTATAGAGTTGGTATACAAGTATATAACTTTACTCACATGGGAAACGAGGCCACATGAATGGTTTGTGAGCACAATAAAGTGCACACAGCATCCCATATCATCTGATAATTGTAAGAAATAAGTCCAAAAGGCAGATGACTGTGCAAAGCCACATAAAACAACACAAAAATACGATGAACATGCCGAGATCAGTGGCTAATCTGCTGGATTCAGCTGAGGTGAAGTGACGGCGACCAGCGAGACCTAGCTGTCACTCAAGTGGCCACGCCCTTAATTATGCAAACTTAATATAACCTAATATAAAGGAAATGGATGAGTTATAAAAAAAATTCACCCCCCTCACAGTTGTCATGGAGGGTAATAATAGCTATATGAACCAAAATCGTTCTTTGTACCAGGCTGTAAACACCTTTTTTTTTTATTTTTGCTGTAAAGTTGGCCATTCTAACAGTGGGCTCAATTTGATGGGCGGAATTTTGATGAATTGCAGTTTCAGTTACTTCCGTATTGGCTTCCCGAGGGAGAGCAGGAGGTTGCCGCTTGGTTTTAATACAATAATAACCACGTTCGTGTTTTACTGTCATGCTTTTTAAAAGAAACGCTAAAAAAAAAAAAAACTTATAATCCCTATTAATTACTCCTGTACAGCAGTCCCACAACATTCTGTCACTCAATGACACTGGAATACCCAGTCAGTAATGTCTAGTTGCTGGAAATTAGCTTTTTACAGTGTCTGCTATAATGTTAATGTTGTTTTTTGTGTGTTTACATTGATCAATATGGCCACTGTGTAAATACACAGTACATTACGATCTTATTGCCACATTAGATTGTTATGATAACATGATATATACCTTCAGGGATCTCCTGAAGATAAAAACCAAAAAATAACACAACTGGATTAACCACAGCAGTCATGATCGTCTGATGTCACATGTAGCAAGAGATCGCGATGACATATGATGACGTGTGCAGGTGCTGTAGTGCTGTGCCAATCCTTAGGGGTAAATTTTGAAGCCTTTCCCCTTAACCCTCGGTTCTAAGGGTCAAGGTGAAGGGAAAGGGGTACAAAAATAGAATTGGGATTGGGCCTAAATGTTTCAGTTTGTTTTTTCATTGCATGTGAGTTTATGTCCCTTAATTTCTGGATGAGTATAAAATAAACATTTTTACAATGTCATATTTGCTACTATTAGATTGCCCACAAATATCTAGTGGAGAAGCGTCTTTCTCCAGAGGATACCACAGGCTTCAAACAGCAGCTGTATAAGATTTGGTTTGAGCTCTATGCCAGGAAAGGATCTAGTAAGTAAGTACGCAAGTTATCATTCACCCTAAAAAAAAAATGTATTTTAAGATTTGAGCTTTCTTTCAGATTGGGAAGTCCATGGTAAACAAAACTGATATAGAAATATATTTTATTTCCACATAAGCACATTTGGCCCTATCATACAATCTCAATTATATCATTTCACATCCTCCGCCATGTTGTTTAAATGGGAAAGGCATTTGCTCCACTTTGTTTGCCCATAGGCATATTAAGGTGCGTTGTTAGCACATCGCTATTTTGAGGAAACTTAAATAGATTGATCTAAAGTAAATGGCACTGTTTTTTTTTGTGTGTATTTTTAAAGAGCACATTAGTGATAGGTGGGTACAATACACATGCATGTTGCTTAATACACACACATGGATGCACAGCAGCACAAACTATCTCTTTAAGTTCTTCTAAAAGCTGAAATGAAGCAATGCATTTATTTAACGTTTTCTTGTGTTGTTGTTTTGTTTGTTTCTCTCCGCACACAAGACCAGACTCGTCTGGTTTTGAACATGTCTTTGTAGGAGAGACAAGAGGAGGTCATACTGTCATTGGGTTTCATAACTGGATTCAGTTGTACTTACAAGAGAAACTAGGACACATTGACTACAAAGGATATAGTGTGAATGCCAACTCACCACAGGTAAGTGTGTTATATGACTTACTAATGATAACTGATGAATTCATGGATTAAACATTCGTCATATAAACTTACTTTTAAAGGAATAGCCAAAATAATTCTGTTATCATCTACTTACCTTTATGTTTTTCACGAACGATTGTGATTTACTTCATATTGTGGATGACAGCCGCGTTTCCACTATCGCGCCTAAAGCGAGCGAGCCAGGGCGAGCCAAGGCCAGTCGCGTTTCCACTATCACTTCCGGGGCGTAATCGGGCCAAAGCGGGGCTTCCTTGGGGCCAGCGTCCGGCCTTTTCCGGCCCGCCGAATACCTTGGGCCAAGGAGGACCAACTGGGGCTTCGGGGCGGGGTTACGTACAAAGGCGGAGTTTTCCTGTCAGGTAAAGAGGAGACAAGATGCTTTCTTCCCTTACATTTGTTTTGCTATCGCGCTTGATCAACTCACTAAGAAGAAGAAAAAATGGATAGCAGCCAAAATCTGTGTTCGAAGTAAATGCCGCCGAACTCGAATGTCCTTATCCAGGGATCGCTGTCTGGCCTTACACCAACAGACCACAAACAGTAAAACAGCAATCGCTTCGGTGTTCTCCATCTTCCAGCTCTCGTAGTGATGCCAGGTTGTGTTTGTGGTTATAATTTGAGTTTTTTGTTCCCGCTGAAGTGGGCGGGTTGTGTGACGGGTTGTATGACGTTTGATTCGGGGGACGTTCTGGGGGCGGTGTTTGCGTGACGCGCTGCGAGCAACTAGCCCGACAGTGGAAACGCGACATGATTTCGGCCTCATTTCTCAACCTCCCGGGCCATTGGCCTGGCCTGGCCCGATTAAAGCCCTGGCTCGCACTGGCCCGATAGTGGAAATGCGGCTATTGTCAATGGTGTCTGGAAGGGTTCCAAGGGTGTTGCAAACTGTTCATTTACAAGTTTTAAGACCTTTGATCATCTTCAGAACACCGAACTCCACCCAAGTCTACTCACCCCATCAATTCAAAGTGTTCCATATGAACAAAGAGGTTTGAAGTGAAAGGCTCATACAATAAACAGATTTCCTTCAGGCTTTTATTAACCTACTTGTAGACATTTATGCACAAACAATGTTTGCTGTCTTCAGAGTTGGTCACAGAAGCTTAAGATACATGATATGTCATGTCTCCAGTCATGTCACAGCAGAGTTGGCATCAAGGTTGAAGGTTTTTCATTCGTAAAACTATCTTTGGTTAGGGTCGGGAGTCGCTTGCTGTTTCTCAGTCTGTTGTCTTCAGCTATGAGCCCCATATTGTTTCACAAGTGTATCCCGTTTTCTTGCCCCAAGAGTTTCCCAGTTTTTAATGAGTGAGGCCTTTGCATTTGAGATTAAGTGAAGTTTATTAATAAACTAATTTCGAGAGGATCACATGCTTATGATTACTTGCAGCCGGCCCTTCATTGTTCAATTTATGATTCACCAATCAGACGATTCCTAAGCCACTATAAATACCCTAAGTTCCATATAACAGCCATCTTTGTTTTGAAGAATCCTCCATTCCACCCCTACTCCTCCTCCTTTCCTAGATGGGTGGCATGGTGGCCTAGTGGTTAGCACTGTTGCCTCAAAGCAAGATCGTCACTGGTTCTAGTCCTTACCAAGCCAGCCGACATTTCTGTGTGGAGTTTACGCGTTCTCCCCGTGCTCACGTGGGTTTCCCCCGGGTTCCTTCCACCGTCCAAAAACATGCAACTTAAGTTAATTGACTAATCCAAATCAGCACCATAGACATGCTCCTAGTAAGTAGTTATCTCATAAGAGCAATCACTATCTGTTCATTAGCTACTACAGCAGGGAAGTTCTGGAGATCTACCTGAGCTCAAACTCCCCTCTCGCCTTGCAAATGGGAGGGAGCCCCAGGCTCGAGGATCTTATGAGCTTAGGGCTCTCTCCCGGAACAGCGTGCCAAACAAGCTTTATAATCAATTATCAGCTAAGTGTGAACCCTTGAAAGAGGAGTCACACACCTGACAAGAAGCCCAGCTTGTTGCATCACATCTTTACTATGAGTGGGCACACATCAGCGGTGCCATTTGATATCTGTCTGTACCAAATAGAAACCTATGTAAAGATGTCTGTTTCACTTCTCATGGAAAAGGCGGTTTACCAGATGTTCATGAAACTGTTCTCTCTCAGCCTTCTTCCCTGTGTTTAGGGGTACACGCATTTACAACCCTACCTGCTGCAGTGCAGGGTGTTGAATTGTTTGAAAACAGTATAAAAGGTGGAATAAAGAATGAAATAGAACTTTGTTTAAAGTATACTGGGGCCATTATGTTGGGCATGGGACACAGACAACCCAGGCTCATTCTGAGAACGTAGTCCCATGGACGTTTCTGGAGACCGCGAAATACGTCCCGTACGTTTTTTGCAGTTTTTGTTTTCGGGAATCCGCGAGAGGCCACTGTGTGCGCTTTTTCCCGCTCCGTTCTCGCGTAAACCCGTTAGAGGCTGCTGTCGAACAACCTTCCGCCTGTCTGCCTGGATGACAGGATGATTGACCGTGCGACCGGCCAATCGGCTGACCCACCCTCCTCCGTCCCTAAACCCAACCAACGACGATTCACAAAAGCCGTCCAGAAAAAGAAAAGCCCTCGTCTGATTTCTACCACGTTTTCAGATTTTGACCACATTCTCACCCTGTGATGAACTTGTTCGCTTTATTTTTTTGAGTTTGTTTTTGTTTTCTTACCTGATTTCTGGAACCGCTCTTCCCCGGACTCGAACCCGGTCGTCGTCGTGGTCAGCCCCTCTCTGCCCCTCGAGTCCGCCAAAGTACACGAAGAGCTAACCAGACAAACTGGTTGCAGCGGGAAAGCTCTCCACACGGAGGCGAGCGGCCGGCCGGCAAGCGCCGAAAGGAACGGCGTCACACCGCCCCCGCAGCGTTCGCTTAAAAAAATGAAATGCAGCCGTACGTACCCCCGGCTAC